>NC_057406.1:39929981-40229981 GCF_019320065.1 Cervus canadensis | reverse complement strand
TACTGAGTAGAGTTCCCTGTGCTGTACAGAAGGCCTACATAGTAGTGTGTGTATGCCAATCCCAATATTCCCAGTGTGTCCCTTCCCCTTCCTTTCCCTCTAGTAACCATGTTTGTTTTCTATAAGCATGAGAGCACTTTAGATGGCATGGTTGGAGAAGGCTTTTTGAGGAAGTGACATTTCACCTGAGACTTGAACACTGAGAAAAAACCAAACACATGAAAGCCGAAAGAAAACTTAAAAATTGTCAAACAATCAAAGTAGATGCTCTTAGACAATAAAGACCTAGCATTGAGGGAGGAACCCAGATGGAGTCAGAGGGATAATGTTTTGAAACAAAATGGGAGAGGTAGGCAAAGTCCAGGTCATGTGGCCTTGGAGTTCTGGATGAGAAATTTGAATTTTATTTGAAATTCATTGAAAGTCCACTGCAAATTTTTATTGACATTTACATGTTGAAAAGATTATTCTGGTGTAGTGTGATAAATACAGTAGAGGAAATAGGAATTGAAAGCAGAAAGGCAACTTAAAAGACTGTTGCACTAATCCAAGTGAGAGACTTTGGTGTAGCTAAAAGAGGGTGGCAGCAATACAGATGGAAGGAAATGAACAGATTAGAGAGATATTTAGAAGTTAAAATTGATTGAATTTAGTGATTGATCAGATATGGAAAAGGAAAGGAAAAAGCAGACCTTCAGTTTCCTGAAGGAGGAAATTGGGTGAATGGTAATGCCATTCACTGGGATTTCCAAGTGGATGTGTTAAATATCCACACAGATACTCAGATATGCGGATGACACCATCCTTATGGCAGAAAGCGAAGAAGAACTAAAGAGCCTCTTGATGAAAGTTGAAGAGGAGAGTGAAAAATGGGGTCACAAAGAGTCGGACACAACTGAGTGACTGAACTGAACTGAATCTCCCTACATGTGTGCTTCCATGTTGACTCAGTGGCAAAGAATCCATCTGCAATGCAGGCAGCGTAAGTTTGATCTCTGGGTCGGGAAGATCCCCGGGAAAAGGGCATGGCAACTCAGTCCAATATTTTTGCCTGAAGAATCCCATGGACAGAGTAGCCTGGCAGACTATGGTCAATGGGGTTGCAAAGGGTTGAACACGACTAAAGTGACTGAGCATGGCACAGCACTTGTGTATACCCCAAAAGAGGAGAAAGCCCTGGTTGTAATCTCAGAGAGGCTGGTTTTATCTTCTCCACAGGGATCATTTAGATAATTTAGCTTCCCAAGGATACAAATCCAAGACTCCTCCCCTTCTATTCCTAAGGAAAATCAGTTTACATCAAGGACAAAACTGGTTGTGTCTTCCCACGTAAACTCCCAGATCCCTATTTGTGTCCCTCAACTACAGTTTGATCTCTCTGTGCATGTAGGCTTGGCTGCCTGGCTGCAGTGTTATTCTGGTGCTGTGGGTAAATCATGTTTTGATTTCTGATCCAGAGACCTCGTGTTTCTACTAGTTTCTCTTTCCCTCCCTCACTTTCCTCCCATCTCCTTCCCTCTCTTTCTCTCTCTCCCCCCACCCCCCATGTAAGTAGGGGACTATCTCAGACCCCTCACAGTTTCTGACTTGACATCTTCCTTTAAGAAATTAGTGAATTACTTTCTTTAATAGTGATTCAACCAACACTGAGTTTCTAATTTGTATACAACATGACTTATGTATTTTCCTGCTTAAACTGGAGGAAATCTGAAAATAAGGAAACACTGAGAAAATCTACTTCTATCCTAAAAATCTGTTGGTTTGTGTGCTTCAAAAACATCAGTGCTATATAAGTTGAAGTCTGAGGCATTGTTCCAGATGAAGGGAGACAGAAAGGACACAGGGACAGGAACAAAATGAATTGTGTGAAGGGGAAAGGATTGTTATACAGATTATTGGAACAATTGCCAAGATTTGCATATGAACTGTGTATTAATAATAACAGGGTGTTGATGTTAAATTTCCTGCATTTAGCAATTACACTGTGATTTTGTAAGATAATATCTTTTTCCCTGGTGGCTAAGACAGTAAAGAATCTGCCTGCAATATAGGAGACCCAGGTTCAATCACTGGGTCAGGAAAATCCCCTGGAGAAGGAAATGACTACCTTCCAGTATTCTTACTTGGAGAATTCCATGGAAAGAAGAGACTGGTGGGCTAGTGTCCATGTGGTTGCCAAGATTCAAACATGACTGAGTGACTAACACTTTTCTTAAATAATAGATGTTAATTTAATTAGATGTGAGAGGTAGATTTCTGTGCTGTGCTGTGCTTAGTCACTCAGTCGTGTCTGATTCTTTGGGACCCCATCATGGACTGTAGCCTGCCAGGCTCCTCTGTCTATGCAGATTCTCCAGGCAAAAATAATGGAGTGGGTTGCCATGCCCTCCTTCAGGGGATCTTCCCAACCCAGGGATTGAACCCAGGACTCCTGCATTGCAGGCAGGTTCTTTACCAACTGAGCCACCCTTCTCAGTAGCCTTTCCCTTCTCCAGGGATTGATCTTCATAACCTAGGAATCAAACTGGTATCTCCTGCATTGCAGACAGATTCTTTATCAGCTGATGACATGATGTTTGTAACTCAGTTTGAAATGGAGAGATAAAAGCAAATGGCGTAATATTTACTGATAATTGGTGATATAGGTGAAGGGGTTTCCATAGTTCACGGTACTATTCTTGCAACTTCTCTCTAATGCAATTTTTTTCCAAAATAAAAAGCTTTATAAAACAAACAAAAGTATTCCCATCAGGAAAAAGTATGAGGCGTGGCAGGCACTGAACTAACTATAGCCCTAGAGGTAGACTATAAGATCCTCTAGTACTAACACCAAAAAATAATGTCATTTTCATCATAGGGGATTGAAATGCAAATGTAGGAAGTCAAGAGAGATAGAGTAATGGATGCAATGTGTTCCTGATACTCTAGTGAAGGAGATAAGCAAGTAAATTTATACCATGTGATGAAACAAAAAATATATATTATTTCAGAGCAAGGGGTCCCTGAATTGGTTTCAGTCCATGGCCTTTTAGGAACCAGGCTGCACAGCAGGAGGTGAGTGGTGGGCAAAACCAAATCCACTTTCTCCACCCCGGCCCGTGGAAGAATTGTCTTCCATGAAACTGGTCCCTGGTGCCAAAAAGGTTGGAGATTGCTGTTTTAGAGGATGATTTTGACTGTTTTCTTCGCTTAGCTTGTGTGACATCACTCTCCTATCTTGTGTGACATTCCCCTCTCTCTCACTGACTGATTCTTCTCAGTATCCTTTGCTAATTTCTCTACATCTCAAACATCTAAATTCTTGTGTGCCACGAAATCCATGCTTTGAAACTCTTCCTGTCTCTGCCTTCTCTTGCCCCTTAGAGGTTCTTTAGATGTATAGCTTTCAGTTCAGCTTAGTTCAGTTGCTCAGTCATGTCTGACTCTGCAACCCCATGGACTGCAGCACATCAGGCTTCCCTGTTCATCACCAACTCCTGGAATTTACTCAAACTCATGTCCATTGAGTCAGTGATGCCATACAACCATCTCATCCTTCTCCCGCCTTCAATCTCTCCCAGCATCAGGGTCTTTTCAAATGAGTCAGCTCTTCACATCAGGTGGCCAAAGAATTGGAGTTTCAGCTTCAGCATCAGTCCTTCCAGTGAACACCCAGGACTGATCTCCTTTAAGATGAACTGGTTGGATCTCCTTGCAGTCCAAGGGACTCTCAAGAGTCTTTTCTAACACCACAGTCCAAAAGCATCAATTCTTCGGCACTCAGCTTTCTTTTTTTTATTATTATTATTATTTTCATTTATTTTTATTAGTTGGAGGCTAATTACTTTACAATATTGTAGTGGTTTTTGCCATACATTGACATGAACCAGCCACGGATTTACTTGTGTTCCCCATCCCGATCCCCCCTCCCGCCTCCCTCCCCAACTGATCCCTCTGGGTCTTCCCAGTGCACCAGCCCTGAGCACTTGTCTCATGCATCCAACCTGGGCTGGTTGGTGATCTGCTTCACCCTTGTATACTTGTTTCAGTGCTATTCTCTCAGAACATCCCACCCTCACCTTCTCCCACAGAGTCCCAAAGTCTGTTCTGTACATCTGTGTCTCTTTTTCTGTTTTGCATATAGGGTTATTGTTACCATCTTTTAAAATTCCATATATATGCATTAGTATACTGTATTGGTCTTTATCTTTCTGACTTAGCTTTCTTTATAATCCAGCTCTTACATTCATACATGATACTGAAAAAAGCCTTGACTAGATGGACCTTTGTTGGCAAAGTGATGTCTCTGGTTTTTAATATGCTGTCATAGCTTTAGAGATCAGCTAAGGAAGCTAATTCCTCAGTTTATATCTCCATGCCTGGGCCTCTCCTCTGAACTCCTGCTGATTCAACATATCTACTTGGATGTCAGACACCCATCAAAAACTCAACTTATCTAAACACAACTGATTACTTCCCAAACCTACTCCTTCTACAGCATTACTTACCTCAGTGAAGAAATTTTCTCTTACATGTTTAGAGCAGAAATCTTGGAGCCATCTTTGATGTTTTTCTTTCTCTCAAACTGTACATGAATCCTTTAATGAATTTTATTCACTCTAAATTAAAAAAAACAATATATCCATAATCTGAGCATTTTGTACCACTGCACTGTTGCCATTTTGCTCCCAATCATCATTTCTTGCCCAGATTTTTGTAATAACTTCCCATTTCGTCTCTATACTTCTCTGTATCTATCTTTCCTACTATTATAATGCAAGTCTGATCATCTTATACTGATTCAAAACCTCCAGTAGCATCCTATTTCACTCACAATTTTATTTTTTTTTATTTTTTATTTTTATTTATTTTTTTCCATTTATTTTTATTAGTTGGAGGCTAATTACTTTACAATTACTCATAATTTTAAAAACAAAACCCAGGCCTAATCTCCCTGACCTCATTTCTTTATATTCTTCCCCTTGAACTCTCAGCTTCAGCCATCCTGGCTTCCTTTCTATTCCTTGAATGCTTCCACCCCAGTACCTTTGCACTTAATCATCTTGCTGCTTGGAACACTTTCATCACCTCTCCATATGACTTCCTTCCTGACTCCCTTCAGGTCTTTATTCAGATGGCACCTTTCTTGTGAAGCTTTCCCTGAGCACCCTGTATACTATTTTGTATTACTGCCCCCCAGCTCTGGACTACCTATTCCCCGCTATCTTTTCTTTCTTTTCTATCTTTTCTTCACAGCTCCTACTACCACTCAATATATTATCTATTAATTTGTATGTTCTTTGTGTTCCCCAGTTGAATATAAATTCCTTGAGAGTAAAAACTTTGTTTCTCATTCACTATCTCTAGACTTGGACATATAGTCTGTCATATATGAGGTGTTCAGTGAACGTTTGTTGAACATATGAAGGAATGAATCATAATTGTATGCAAGAAACACATAAAATTGAAAATAATAATTGTGTTTAGTTAAAAGCCTTGAAAAAACAAAGAACAAGGTCATGTAGATGTGGGTATCTGAAGGATTTTCAGTTCTGTGGGAAAATTGCCCTGGTCAGCAACACAGAAAGAGCTGGCTCTCATACATGAGATAAGAGAATGAAAACCAAACTAAGAGCTTGAGACTTGAGACCAACAGAGCACCAGTAAGTCAAAGACACATTGGAAGCTGACCAAAGAGGTGTGTGAAGTCCACAAAACAGAATTCTCAGGCATGTACTGGTTCCTGTAGAAATGGGTTTCCTCCTGAAGATAATATCATGAGAAATAGTGAACAGTCAACAAAGGCTGAAAAACACATTGGTCTAATTAGTGCCACCATGGACGAAGATCCAGGGGAAATGTTTGAGCAGTAGTCAAAGGATAGGATAAGTAAAGGATAAGATAAGTCAACTTGACTCACTGGAGACTTGGGCTCAAGGACTTCATGGGGATTGAATATCTGTGAACCTTTATCTGACTGATGTGGTGATTGGGGTTTATGTTTATAAATTTGATGTTTCTTTCACCAACATGGATTCATTTTGTACTTCGATAAAAGTAAAGTGTCACCAAACCAGGTTCATTTGACTGGCTTGCAGCAAACTCAATACTGAAATGCTGAGGTTTGTAGCAGAGAAAAGGTTTATTTATAAGGCAGCAAGGAAGGAGACAGCAGAACAAGTCTCAGATCCACCTGCATCGAGAGAGGGAATTAGGGTGGTGAGGCTTGGGGGAGGATGGTTGGAGGAAAGAAAAGTGAGGTGATTCGTGATCTGCACTAATGTAGTTGAGCTCATGGCTTGTTAGGATGTATATTCAGAAAATGTTGGCATTAGCATGTTCTCAGGGTGGAATTTCTGACCTTCTGACGTCAAATGCCATCCATTAGACATTCATGCAGGCCCAGTTGCATGGTCATAGTCTCAGCCAGCTTGAACTAGGCGAGAATTAGCTCCAAGTTCCTGAAAAACAACTAGGTAATTGTTACCTAAGTTGACATCATGACCCTTAAGTTGAGGTGATATCTATAGGGGGTGGTTAAAGCAGTCTTATGATAATATTGTCTAAGGTAAGTGAAGCTTGAGGGGAATGCAGTTTGCAAGAACAATGAAAGCAACCTTGATCAGTGAAGGCAGGTTACAACTTACTATTTATTAGACAAGCAAGTTATAGTTTAATGGATCTACTATTCAGTTTCAAAAGTGGTTTTTTGTTTTGTTTTGGTTTGGTTTCTGAAAGAAAATAGCATTTATTCTTTGGGTTGTTAGTGTGCCTTGCTGAGGGGATGGAGTGCCTATGGTCTTTTACTGCTTGGTTTGCTTTCTCTCACCACAGTTGAAAACACAGTATCAAAGAGGAGAGCAATGTGAATTCACAATTAATATACTGTGTGATAGTGCCTCAACATACCAAAGACCTTCAGTTCAGTTCAGTTCATTTCAGTCGCTCAGTTGTGTCTGACTTTTTCCGACCCCATGAATCGCAGCACACCAGGCCTCCTTGTCCATCACCAACTCCCAGAGTTTACTCAAACTCATGTCCATCGAGTCGGTGATGCCATCCAGCCATCTCATCCTCTGTCATCCCCTTCTCCTCCTGCCCTCAATCCCTCCCAGCATCAGGGTCTTTTCCAATGAGTCAACTCTTTGCATGAGGTGGACAAAGTATTGGAGTTTCAGCTTCAGCATCAGTCCTTCCAGTGAACACCCAGGACTGATCTCCTTTAGGATGAACTGGTTGGATCTCCTTGCAGTCCAAGGGACTCTCAAGAGTCTTTTCTAACACCATAGTTCAAAAGCATCAATTTTTCGGCACTCAGCTTTCTTCACAGTCCAACTCTCACATCTATACATGACCACTGGAAAAACCATAGCCTTGACCAGACGGACCTTTGTTGGCAAAGTAACGTCTCTGCTTTTTAATATGCTATCTAGGTTGGTCATAACTTTCCTTCCAAGGAGTAAGCGCCTTAATTTCATGGCTGCAGTCACCATCTGTAATGATTTTGGAGCCCAGAAAAATAAAGTCTGTCACTGTTTCCACTGTCCCCCCATCTATTTCCCATGGTCAGCATATTAGCAATAATTATTATGAAATAGTTGTATTTCCATAATACTTTTAAATTCAAGTGTGTACTATACACTCTAATTCTCACAACCACTCCATGAACTAGTGTCAACTCTCCCATTTTACGATGAAGAAACTGAGGCTCAAGCAGGTTACTATGACTTACTGAAAGTCATTCAGTTGTGACCTAAGTCTAGAGAAAATATATGTCCTGGTGTGTCCAAGATAGTCTCAGTTTATTTCTATAGTTACAGTATAATTATTAGTAACATCTCTTTCACTCTCCAAAGTCTCCTTATTTGACAATAAATTATATAGTCATCCTACTAAAGCTGACTGCTTTCATTCATTCATTTCCAGTCTTTCATTATTGCTTTGTATCCTCCACTTATAGTAGATTGGGGTGGTTATAACAGCCTAAAGAGCTGGCTTTGGACCATGAAATCACTTCTATGAGAAATAGCATTTCAAACTGCAAACAAATAAGTCAACAAGTAACTTTTAAAATAGAAAATTATCAGTATAGTATAGCAAATAAATAATCAGGCTTTGAATCACAGTTCTATTACTTCCCAGGCCATGTGGCTTCAGGGAAATTAGTGTGGAAAAAAAAATCAGCCAGAACACCATAAGCTTTGCATTTAATTTTATAAAGAAAATGTTAGGCTTGAGAAGCCTCCTGAAGGAGCTAAAGAATGGTTTATCTTGGGGAAAGAAGGAGCAAAAATTTTAAAGAAGTTTATCTAGTGTGGGGGAGGGGATTGCCAACAAAAATTCAGCTAGTCTGGGGAATAGTTGATCAGAAAAACTTCTTGGAAGGGAAAAGAATTGTTGCAGATTAGCAGCCAATATTTGGGTGACTTAGATCCATCAAAATGAGTGGGAGGAACAGTTAGGGGCTAAGTTTCTGTGCAAAATAGAAATGGGAGGAACAACTTCAGGCAGAGACAACACAGCAGCCATGAGGAAAATTCTCGACTTCAGAGTCACTTACATTAGTTAACCTCTCCAAGGCCTATTTTACAGATTTATAGGGTGGTTCTGAGGATAGTACAAAAGTGTTCAGTAAATGGCAGTTGTCATTTCTTTGAACCTCCTCCTCCACCCCACCACCAACCCACACCTTGTTCCTGGTGTAGTAGGTAAGGGTACGGATTCTGAAGCCACACTGCCTGGGTTAGAACCCTGGCTCAACCAGTACTTAGCTTGGTGACTATTAGCGGAAGGGACCCCAAGCTACAAAGAGGGCAAAAAGGCAGGTTATTTCGGGTCTTAGAATAGCAGTTTGAAGATCTCAGATTCCAGAGGAACCCAGAATAGTTCCTTCCACTTGAAGAAAGTGGGTGAGCATTTTATGCTAAAAAGGGGGGAAGTTCATGCAGGCTTACATTTGTTTACCTAGAGTTTGGATTGGAGAGTAAAATTGTTTTACACATACAATTGGGTTATGGAACACATCTCATCCTTAGTCCAGACAAGGTACAGTTCTCAGCATTATTCTTTCCTTTTGGCAACTCAGCAACTATTCAGTAGTTTAATTTAGAGTGTTTCAGCAAAAGTCCAGCCCAGGTGTAAACATGGAAGTCCTCATGAAACAGGAATCCGAGTTATTGTTCACAGAGCCAAAGAATGAACTTCACAAACATGCAAAACACGGTTGCAAGCAGACAGAATTTATTTTGAAGATAAGAAAAATACAATGCTCTCAGCATAGACACTGAGAGGGGGTGAGGTGCCCGAAAAAGTGGGAATTACAGCAGTTTATATGCTTGCTAGTAGTGAGCTGTACATTTTGTTGGCCCCTTTTCTTAATATATGTCATTTTTAACCAATCAGTTTAAAGGTTACAATGTTTAACTTGACATCTTTATGGCTTCGTTTGATCCTCAGTTTCTAAATCTCCTCAGATATTGAGTTGCCATCCTGTGACCCTTTCTCATGACCCCGGGCCATTGTTTAAGGACCAGATGTATGGGCTAAGAGTTAATGGTCCACCTGGTATTTTTCTTCTTGATAAGTTGGACAGCAGTTAACAGATGTCCTGTCTTGTTTCTGGATGTTTTATGACCTACCAGACCAGAGAGGCATTCTTCTGAAAGCCAGGAAACTGGAACAGAATATAGCTTTAGATTAATGAGTGAGATGTTTATTGAAAAAAAAGACTGAGATCTCAGTGTCCTAGGCTGACTGCCTAGTAATTTCTACCTCACTCAGGTCCCATGTCAGTTATTCCTGACATAGCTTTTTAACAGTGACTTTAAGCAGGCTACTTAGCTTGTCTGTACCTCAGTTTTCTCATCTGCAAATAAAACCAATTATAGTTCATATCTCCCAAATTGTTGAGAAGAGTAAATATGTTGTTAAATAAAAAGCAGATATAATAGCATCTGACACTAATAAGTGCTTAATAGATATTATTATTATTTTCTTTCTTCACTTACCTCTACCTTCTGAAGGAGGATAGAATGGAAATGAGGGTGAGAATATATTTTCCAGAGAGGTTTACAGCAGTGCCATCCCCAGAATTTTTATGTAGTTGGGCTTGGGGCTGACAATTTGTTTGGAAGGGGTACAGTGACAAGAAGGGGATTCAACTGGCATTAGTGCCTCCATAAATTTAATGAACTATCCCATACACATCCTTTGATGTGGGCAAAAAAGTCTTTTTTCTCAAAGAATTAGCCCAACACAAATTTCCATCATGCTGCACTGTTCACCACTTATCTCAAGCCAACCAAACTGCCATTCCTAAACATCAACGTTCTTGATCTGATAGGGAAGGCAACAGGACTTTCTCAACACTCTGTTGTATTTGCACAAAAAATTCACCATTACCTACTTGGATTACAGATCAATATTTATTACTTGGATTATAGATCAATAAATATAACAGCATACTAAAGAAACTTTTATTTACATTTTACATAAGTTTGAGGAAATTGTTTATGACAGAGGATGAAAACTCTAAGAAGCATCTGGGTGGGGGCTGGAGAGTGTGCACAGAGATTACAGAAGCTGGGAACCTCCCAAACTGGATTTGGACCTTGCCCACCCAGCAGATTAGAGTGGTAATTCATGGTAGTTTGAAGGTGCTTTCTTTGTTACAAATTATGCAGAGATTTTACTATGTTTTCCTTCTTTTGGAAATATCTTCCTTTTTTGGCTTTTGGAAAACAAGGTAGATTTCTTCAGATGTCAAAAGTACTAATGACTATTCCAACAGCTTTTCTTTAGCCCTAAGACTAAAAGAATAGTGATTAACTCACATGTACTGTTTAGTAGTTTCATTCTCTGCATTCACAAAATTTCCATTAGATTCTTCCTGGAACTGTTCAGATTCTGTCTAAATCCAAAGGCTATAGTAAATGCTGACAGTTTCTATCATAAGTATCAAGGTTCTACCCATTTTTCTCTCTCTCTTTACAACAGTAACTTCCGAGATAGTTCAGCTGGTAAATCATCCACCTGCAATGCAGGAGACCCCGATTCGATTCCTGGGTTGGGAAAATCCCCTGGAGAAGGGATATGTTACTCACTCCAATATTCTTGGGCTTCCCTTGTGGCTCAGCTGGTAAAGAATCCACCTGCAATGCGGGAGACCTGGGTTCAATCACTGGTTTGGAAAGATCCCCTGGAGAAGGGAAAGGCTACCCACTCCAGTATTCTGGCCTAGAGAATTCCATGGACTATTCCCATGAGGTCGCAAAGAGTTGGACAACTGAGTGACTTTCACTTTCACAACAGTAACAGTGCTTTGTAGAGATATGTGCTGCTATGAATCAAGGCCCAGAGAGGCTGGCCATTTTTTCCCATGTTTCAACAAGGAAATCAGCCCCTTCTGAAATCAACAGAACCAGCACAGGCACATTTCTAAAAGTTGAAAAGTAACCTAACAAGAAAGATACTTCATGTTTTATTCCATGGAACAAATATTTATATAAATGCAACACTTCTACAAAGTCAGATGTTTCCTAAATTTAAGATCTATACATTTTGGCATCAGACTAGAGGACCCTTATCTAACCCAAGATAATACAAATATTCAACTAGCTTTCTTTGGTATTTATTGTTTTACTACAAGTGTTTCAGTATTTCATTTTGTTCCTTTCTACTTTTGTATTTTAAATTGAAAATTTTACTTTTATAAGAAAAAAATAATTTAAAAAGAATAAGAAAAATACAAATACATATAGGAAGTACACAGTGTCAAATAAATAATAAAGTAGACTATAAAGGCAGAAAGAATTAGGGGGGAAAGGATGAAAACTACAAGGACTAAGAAGACTTGGTGAAGAAGGAGGGACTGAAATGGGCCTTAAAGAATGGAAATGATGTAGGTTAAGAGGAGAGCAGAAGGATCAGGGGAAGGGGAAATACAACAAAGAATTCAGAAGATTATCTTAAGAGGGAAATAAGTAATTTTGTCTCAAGTATAATATTTAGGCAAAGGAGAAAAACTTTAGTGTCCACATTAGAAGAACTTGGAATTATGATTTAAGGGTTTTTGCACTTTATTCCGCAAAACTCAGAGAAAAATTGAAGAACTGACTAGAGTTTTAACTTACATTTGCAAAGGAGACGTAATCAAGAACATAAGAAGCATGTGTGTAAAAAATCACAAGGTCAGGTGATAACTCAGATTGTTATATGGTAGTGGGCAGTTCTGATTGGGTAAATTTTGGTTCCATTTTGACAAAAAAAGAAAAAAGATGTTTCTGTCTTTTGAAGAAAAAACAACTCTATGGCTTATCTTGGAATTCAAGGCTTTTAGAATATTCCTGTTTTTCATGACTTGTCTTAGCAAGCAAGGCTTTTAGGAATGTCAGCCTTTTGCAGGCTGTGGTACAGGATGTGCTTCATTAGCTATTATGGTAGGCAAGGTGAGACAAGATATCAGTTTTCTTTCTCATATTGTAGAGATTAGAGTTTAGACAGATTTCCCCAGCTGTCCCATGGTTAATATTCTGCTCTTCCATTGCAGGGGACATGGGTTCAATCCTTGGTCAGGGAACTCAGATCCCACATGCTGAGCAGGGGGGGAAAAATTATATATATATATAGTATGTGTGTAGAGCCTCAAAGGTCCATAGGTTTTAGCTGGACTACCAGGTTGAGTAGTGCTGATTGTGCAGATTGTGTATTGTACAACTCTAGGAGGTGGTATATGCATTGTCCCTCTGGAGTTATACAATTAAGTCTGCTCAGTCATACTTGGAAACCTGGAGACCAGGCAAGTAACACAAGTCAGTGAAGCATCTAAAGGATTCCAACTAATTTAAAAACAATGTTCCTGACTTCCCTGGTGGTCCAGTGGTTAAGAATTTGCTTACCAGTGCAGGGGACATGGGTTCAATCCCTGGTCTCGGAAGATTCCACGTGCTGTGGGGCAACTCAGCCTGTGTGTCATAACTACTGAGCCCAGGCCCTAGAGCCCATGGGCTGCAACTACTGACCCTGCATGCCACAACTACTGAACTCTGAATGCCTAGAGCCCAAGTTCCACAACAAGAGAAGCCACGGCAATGAGAAGCTTGCACACAGCAACTAGAGCGTAGCTCTCGCTTGCACAACTAGTCCATGGGCAGTAACAAAGACCCAGCAGGGCCATAAATAAATAAAATTTAAAATAAAACAAGACAAAAACACAATGTTCTGAATACTGGAGAGTTTTAATACAACAAATTTGCAGATTATATCCAACCTTGATGCTCTAGTTTGAGGCCTCTGCTATAGAATGTAGAGTCAGTCAATATTTTTGAGGAGGGTAATGATACATTAAAGAGGTTTATAAGACAGATTATAGAGCAAAGAAATTAGAAAGAAGGAATCCAGTCAAAAACCACCTTCAATGATCTAGAGTTGAGGAAACAAGAGCCTGGGAATAGGTATAAAAAGAAAAGAATTAATAGAATTCAGATTTGATTCAGAATCAAGTCAATTCAGGTAATTCTCCAGAAGAAAAAAAGAAAAGGAGTTCAGAGTAGTGCAAAGGTTTGAACTTGAGTCCTTAGAAATATACTTGGAGGAAAAATATTTAACTTTGAAACAAATTCAGATATTTTCTAGAAAGGTTTTTAGATCTTAGATCTAAAAAGGAATTAGATTTTACAAACAAAAAAATCGAGTTTTGAAAGATTATATACTGTTATGATACTGCTTATAATTAAAAATGTGGTGATGTCCCTGGTGGTTCAGTGGTTAAGAATCTGCCTGCCAATGCAGGGGACATGGGTGTGATCTCTGGTCCAGGAAGATTCCACACACACGGGCAACTCAGTCCATGTGCCACAACTACTGAAGTCCCTGCACCCTAGAGCCCGTACTCTACAACAGTAGAAGCCACCACAATGAGAAGTCTGCGCTCCACAACTAGAGAGTGGCCCCCAGGTGCAGCAACAAAGACCCAGCACAGCCAGAAATAAATAAAAAACGAGATGTAAAAATTGTATTTTAAAAAAATGAGGAAGGAATTCCATGCTGGTCCAGTGATTAGGACTTTATGCTGTCATTGCCAGGGACCAGGGTTCAAACCCTGGTCAGGGAGCTAAAATTCCACAAATCAAGCAACTCAGCCAAAAAAATTTAACAAAACCAAAAGACTAAAAAAAAAAAAAAATCCAAATCACCCCAGATTTCAAATCAAGGTCTTCCATTTCCAGGACCTATAACTGTTTCTACAGATTAAGAATGGGAAACCAAGAAAACCATGCCTTGCTCACTGGGTTAGACCTTTCTCTGAAATCACAGTCGAGCCTGTTAATCTTGCCACCTTGGCACAGCCTTATGATCTGGTTAAGCTCCAGGCTCTCACCATGGTCCAGCCTGCTCCAACCTAGTGAAATCCAAAACACAATAAAGGAAAATAGAAAGTGGTTAAAAACTCTTTCATTAAGGAAAAATCCCACATTCTTTAGCTTTTTTTTAAGGCATATTTGGCATTTAAAAACTGGCACAATGGCTTATACTAAAATGAAGACAAGAGTAAAGGTCTGAGATAAATAATGGAAATGGCTGAAAAACTTACAAATTTATTACTGCAATAAGTCACATCTCAGTTCAGTTCAGTCACTCAGTCGTGTCCGACTCTTCGCAACCCCATGGACTGCAGCGCACAAGGCTTCCCTGTCCATCACTGATTCCCGGAGCTTACTCAAACTCATGTCCATAGAGTCAATGATGCCATCCAACCATTTCATCCTCTGTCGTCCCCTTCTCCTCCTACCTTCAATCTTTCCCAGCATCATAGCCTTTTCCAACGAGTCAGTTCTTCTCATCAGGTGGCCCAAATATTGGAGTTTCAGATTCATTATCAGTCCTTCCAATGAATATTCAGGACTGATTTCCTTTAGGATGGACTGGTTGGATCTCCTTGCAGTCCAAGGGACTCTCAAGAGTCTTCTCCAACACCACAGTTCAAAAGCATCATTTCTTTGGTGCTCAGCTTTCTTTATAGTCCAACTCTCACATCCATACATGACTAATGGAAAAACCATGGCTTTGACTAGGTGGATGTTTGTCAGCAAAGTAATGTCTCTGCTTCTTAATATGCTGTATAGGTTGGTCATAGTTTTTCTTCCAAGGAGCAAGTGTCTTTTAATTTCATGGCTGTAGTCACCAGCCCAAAATCTGCTGTGATTTTGGAGCCCCCAAAAATAGTCTCTCACTGTTTAATTTTTATGCTCGAATCTTATACCTATCACAAATGGTTAAAAGGTAAGCACAACTCTCTTGAATAATCTGAACAGAACATCAAGAATCAGCTTCAGTTCCACCTGGTTACATACTCAAAATTAGTTTTCCCTTCATACTTTTTTAGTATGATCCCATTTGGCAGTTACACACACTTGGTGGAAGAATTTCTCCTTGTTCTATGATCAAGGGTATTCATTTATCTTAACTGGTATTCAACTGTGCATTATGAAAACATGATTTTTTTCTTTGAAAGCAATTTTGATACATTCTCAGATTGTACTTCACACATGTGTGAGTTTTTAGTATATCTATTATCTGCCTGGATAATTCCCATGTATGCCGTCTGGGTATTTGTTCATGCTTTTATGCTAACACCCTTACCGCTTTGTTCAATAAAGCCTTATTGCTGGATAATTTGAATATCCTAGCAAATGGCTCACCTATGACTCTACTAATCACTTTAAAAGCAACACTGCTTTCTCTAAAGTTTATAATAATGTCACATAATAAGTCTTCATCAAATGAATGATTAAGTGAAATGAATATCAGCTAAGAAAAGAAGTATTATGGTCAACTTTGAGTGGATGTTACAAAAACCAGGAGCTTCAACATTTTAAATATTATTTGAAGAGCAATAAAAATGGTTTAAGTCTAGTTGTAGGTTAGAATTTGAAACATTTTAAGAAATGATGCCTAGGGACTTCCCTGGTGGTCCAGTGTTTAAGACTTTGTACTTCCAAAGCAGGGGATGCAGCTTCCATCCCTGGTTAGGGAACTAAGATCCCACATGTCTCAAGGCACAGACAAAAGATGAAAGAAAGAGAGAAAGGGAGAAAGGAAGAAAGAAATCATGCCTAAGCAATAAAGTGTAGACGTAAAGAACAAAAACTTGTAAAAATGAGCAGCTTCGATAGCTTCTCAGAGGAAGCAGAGTCCACCCTCCTGCCCAAGTTTGAAACCATTTGTTTTAGGGATCCTCCCTGTTTTTCCCTTGCTCGGCACTGGCTGCCAAATTACGCTTTTCTTGGTGGAATGGAAACTTGCATTTGGGATGAGCTGATGCGCTATAAGACTGGATAAGTCCACTGGTGTGCGCATGGGTAACTTTTCCATTTGTGAGTGCTGGTGCTATTTAGTCATTCTTGCCAGTTGCTTCTGACTTGTGTCTGATGTTGAAGATCACTTATGAACACTGAGTACTATTTGGGCATTTTTGCCAATTGGTTCTGATGTCTGTCTGCCATTGAGGATGCTTTATGAGCATAAATGCTTTTGGGCATTCTTGCCAATTGGTTCTGACATCTGACTACTGTTGAGCACCCTTTGTGACCAAGTGTCATTTAGGTATTTTGCCAATTGGTTCTGATATTTTACTACCGCTGAGGACCGTTTGTGTCTGGGAAATGTTTGTTTGGAACTCTGTACCAGTCACCATTGGAGAGGGTTTATGACAGATCTGTCGTTTGGTGTGTGAGTGTGTATTCCATTTGTATGACTGGTATCCTTATTGCCTTATGTAAAATGGGAAATTCAGGTTCAATTCATTAAGAAAAATTTTAGCTGTGGAATTATGACTTCAGAAATCATGACTAAAAAACGTTTTAGCTGTGGAATTATGACTAAAAAAAAAGCTGTTGAATTATGATTCTTTTTTTTAATCAATGTATGGCAACAATATTCTTTAGATTCCAGATTGGTTAAGATAAAACTCTTGAAATTAAAAAAAAACAGGATCTTTTTGCATATGCAGTTAGGGAAAACTAGCTTGTTGAAACACTTTTTTTCAGATCCTGAAGAAACAAAAATATACTTAGGAGAAAATTTGAAGTTAATGCTTCTCATGTCCTTGAAATACAACCACAGTCCACATAGCCTGGAACTCTAGCCTCTGGTTAATTGTAAAACTTCAAGCTAAGGGAAAAAAAAGAAGGGAAGTCTTTTAAAATTGAGTGTGTAATTTGGCTATTCTGATTATTATCCATAAACTGATAAGTTTAATTGCAATACCTAATTCATGAAATGTAAAAAGATGAAACAATGAGATCTCTGTTTGTCTGGATGTTTGTATGTCTCAATGTGTGTTTTATCCTTGGGTAATATCTCTGAGGTTAATTTGTAAATAAACTATTTAGTTGGCCTTAAAAAAGTATTTATAAATCAAACAAATCTAAATTTACCTACCTTTGTCTTCTTGTAAGAGGGAAACTAAAGATGTTTGGGTTTATAAAACATATATGTTGTACCACTGAAGAAAAATTATGCAATAAAAATGTATGTTTTTTGAGGTTGCAAAATATGTTCTTAAGTTTGCCAATCAGAAAATGCTAGTTTAACATTTCAATCACTTGTTTCCTGGTTTTGTTAAAACTTTCAAGATTCGAAAATTGTCATATGTAAAAATGATAAGCAAAGCATTTCAGTATGTAAAGCAAGTAGGATATATGTTGTCAACAAAGAGAAAGAATAAAGAAGAGATTTTTGTTGAGGAAAAATGATAATAACTTTGTTCTACAGTTGTTTGTTTCTGGATGAAGAAATTTTGGATCTAGAAATTGACAAGAGGTTTGTGAAAAAGGAATTTTGAAAAAAGAATTGGGTATGTTGTCAGGATTAGATTAGACTAAATTTGATTAGGTATGTGAATTTTATTAACAGTAAACTGATACAAGACAGAAGTTTGTTTTTTTGTCTCTCTGCTAAGAAAGCAAAATTCTCCCGGAATATTGATCTGATTTGGTAACAGAGACTTCTAATGAAAAATAATTCTTTTGTTTCTAATCAAACTTTTGACCTCAATGTTCAGGAAAGAAAAATTGTTCAGTAAAGCTGCTCATGATGTGTAACACTGCTAGCTTTAAATGTACTGTTTACAACACATGCACAATGTTTGTGTGACAATTGGATATGAATGATAAAATGTTTGATCTATAAAGCATTTCCCTGTTAACATTCCTCTGAGCCTGTTCATGATATCTGATTGGTTTTCCCCCAATGTGGACAACTAGCCAAATATGTAAATAAAAAGGAGGCCTAGTACTGAGGGACATAGATGGACCCAGAGCAGGCAAATGAACCACTCTGGCAACTTTGGAAAAATATATTGGTTATTAATGCTCTCTATGGAAAGAGTTGTAACTTAAAAGGGGAAAATGATGGAAGAAATATTCACATATTGAGGTATGGGAAAGTCATTCTGGCCTATACATGATTTAATTTAAGCTAACCAAAACAGCCTGTTTGTGGCCTATTAAACATACACTGTACATCTGCTTTAATCACTAAGACAAAAAAATAGTGCAAAGGTATATTTTGATTATTATCCTCATTGTAATATGTCTAATACTTTTCAAGTGTTTGTCCAGGTATTATGAAAGTTTATTGCCGTTCTTGTTCTGTACCTGTCCCTCCTCAAGGTTGAGGAGTATCAAAGCAAAGCGGGGAATGAAACGGATCAGGACCATATGGTCCTTGCCACCATGTTCTCTGCCTGCCTTTTACCTGTGGAAAACTTTAGTCAACAAATAAGCTTAATCAGAGAAGTGAGAAACACTGAAACAAAGGAAAACAGTCAAAGGAGACTAAATAATAATAGTGTAGTCATTAAGCATAGTCAAGGATATTTAGTTCTTTCTCAAGGGCTATAGATAATATTCTGAGCCATATCCCATGAGCTGTCTTACAGATAACCAAAACACCAGGTGGAGAAGTTAACTATATGATGACCAGGCTATACCCAGGACTTGAGCTGCCACAATTCCAAGAATTGACCGCAAAGAAACAGGAGCAAGTGCACCACGGAACTGAAGATTAACTGTACCTGAAACAACCAAGATGATGCTAGTCAGGCAACTCATGACCAGTTTAAGATAACTGTTAGAGATGACTGTTCTCTTTCTGCATGTAATCCCCTCTCCAACTCTGTCTCTTACCCACTGCCTGTCGGCAGGGGTTGGGTAGGGGGAGTTAGCCTTTGGACTGATGTCTACCACCCTCCCCTCAAGTTGCTGGCATCTGAAATAAAGCAAACTTTCCTTTCCACCAACCTGGCCTGCTCACTGGCTTTTGAGCAACGAGCAGCCAGACCCCCTATGCATAACTTTTGGTAACAATAACAACTTCTGTTATTACTAAAATCTATGAAAATTTCTCAACTGATGGATGTGTTAGCTCAGTTTGAGGGGATCCATTACTTCTGAGAATTTCTTCTTCATCTTTTAATTTTTTGGCTGTACCAAGTAGCATGCAGGATCTTAGTTCCCTGACCAGGGGTCAAACCCACACCCTCTGCAATGGAAGTGCAGAGTCTTAACCACTGGACTGCCATGGAAGTCTTACTTCTGAGAACTTCTGATTGGGAAGTGTACTTTTTAAAGAATATTCTAGAGAGAATTTTATCTCTAAAAACTGTTTTATCCATTTGCTACAATCCCTAGTGCCAAGGAAGGATGGAATGTGGACCCAGCAAAGGATTTCCCCCTCTTCCCAAAAGAAGCTACCAATATGTTCACCAAGCCATTATTTATAGCTTCAGTTCAACATAAAGAAGAATAGAAGGCTCACCCTAATAATTAGTTCTTGCAGAGAGTGGTAAAAGTAAGAACTGTACTAGCTTCTTATCAACTCCTATGTGCCAGCACCTCCTTCAGACACTTTCTGGTGGCTGTCCCAAGACTCCCAGAACCTTGCTGCATTCAGTCCTCCTAGACACAACTACTCAAGTAAGACCAGCTTCTTCCTGGAATGCTTAGGTTTTTCAGACCTAAACTTCTCCTCAACCAATGTTATGAGACCAAGTTCTAAGAGTTATGTCCTACAGTGTGTTAGCACAGACACTGAGTCCATATCCTGCAGCTGGTACTACTGCTGTTACTCCTGCCGTCCCTACATTTCTACCATATAACATGCTGCAAACGAGAGTTCACATGCTCATTAATACCGTAATGCCCAGTTACAGGGTACCAGGCAACAGCTTGACAAACAGGATCAGAAAATTTCAAGATTTCCATGTCAATATGTGCCGTTCCTCTAGATCGAAATCAGATGTCAAATGGACAGGTGTTTCCTCTTATTCAAGCCATAATCCTTATTTTTGCCAGAGTAATCACTAGCCTTGAGACTGTGCACTCAGAACTTCTTGTGCTGCACACTCCAGAGCCTTCATTCTAAGACGGATGAAGCCATCTCTCTACTTCAAGCCCAACTAGTCAAAGACACTGCCCAGAAGCCAATCAGCAGTGCAACTGCAGTCCCAAGGTTTAAAACTGACCAGGAGCAACAAGAAGAAACTCACATTTCATCCAAGAAAAATATCTAAACACTGAAAAACTTCAGTAGTGTGCATGTGTGGTGGGGGGAGTTGATTCAAAATAAAATGAAATTCCAAGTAGAAAAAAAAAAAATGAAACACATGTATATACTGAGAAAATACTATGTCTAACAAAATTGATGCTAGTCCTAGATTATTTACGGAGTTTTAAAAAGACAGAGAGGAAAGAAGGAAGGAAGGGGGGAGGGAGAGGAAAGAAAAAGTATAAAAAGGGAGCCTCTTTATACAGAAATCAATGAGAAAGCTATAATCCTTGGTTCTAGATACCCTGAAACTAGCTTTTCCAATTAGTTAACATTCCTTCATAGCATAGTACTACTTCTTTATCATTGGGATTGCATAAATTTATGGCTGATGTTGTTTTATACTGGTATAGTTGTGTTTTTGTTTTGTTGAGAATGCTTTGTGGACTCTTTTGTAGCTAAGACTTAATAATTCACATTTTTTACTACATAAATTATTTGTATCCATCTGTAATCCAATGTTTTGATGATTGGCTGGGAAAAAGGCACAAAAAATTTTCAAATAGTATCTCTGGTGCCAGGACAAACCAGGAGCATTATGATCCTAACAGTTGTTCAAAGACTGAATAGTTCTGACTTCCACTGCATACCAGAAGCCCACAAAAAGAAGATAAACTACCAGATTTGACCTTCAAATCTGACATCATCAAATCAGGAGGAAGAATTTCAGCAGCAGAGCACATTAAAACCTCATTCCATTGATCTACCCAGTTAACACTGTATGTTAGAGTGGTGCCTATGTGCAACAGGAACCATGTCAGTATCACAAACACTTACTGTAGGATGTAGATAATGGTAAGAAGACCTTGGTTAATGTTATAAATTTGAGATGGCTTTAATTATGTATGTTTTTTTCGAAAAGTTATTCCTACAAGCATGGCTAAGAAACTATGATACTGACATGAATCACAAGGTCAATAAAACCTATCAAGACTCTGCAAACCTGGTACCTCTGTCTCCTTGACATTCTCCTATTACAATTGAGACAGGCTGTTGAGACTGAGGAGGAGGCTGAATGGACAGCCTGAAGAAAATTGTAAATGTTTGTTAAAATCTGAAAGGATTTTAGAGAAGCAGATGGCTCAAAGCAATAAAAACATTGCCAAGTTCTATTGGAGGTTCACCTGAGTCACAGATTGATTGTGATGATTGCATGCCAGATCCCTTAAGTTTGTTTGCACATCTAATCTTCATGACTCTTATATATGTAAATATAATTTTCTTGATTTACAGAATATAAGTCACTAATATAAGCTTCCATAGGTAGTTAGTTCGGGTTTTGTGGTTGCAGACAACAGAAAATTACTCTGGCTAATATAAGGTAAAAGAAATTTCTTTGAAACGATGTTTGAAAGCTGACAAAACATATTGGCTAATGAACCAATATATAAAGGATGAAACCAAAGCATTTGCACAGGTCTCACTAGTAGAAATGGATAAACTGACTCTTTAGGACATAGCTGCTTATGTAAATCATTTAATGTCTTTGGATCACTCCACTCAATTAACATTGCTGTATATTATATACAAAAGTTGTCAGCACATGTGAACTGAAAGTCTCTCAGTGGTGTCTGACTCTTTGCGACCCCATGGACTATACAATCCATGGAATTCTCTAGGCCAGAATACTGAAGTGGGTAGCCTTTCCCTTCTCCAGAGGATCTTCCCAACCCAGGGATCGAACCCAGGTCTCCTGCATTGCAGGTAGATTCTTTACCAGCTGAGCCACAAGAGAAGCCCAAGAATACTGAAGTGGGTAGCCTATCCCTTCTCCAGCAGATCTTCCCGACCCAGGAATTAAACTGGGGTCTCCTGCATTGCAAGCAGATTCTTTACCAACTGAGCTATCAGGGAAGCCCCAGGACATGCACCTATGGTCAATTAAATTTATGACAAAGGAGGCAAGAATATATACTGGAGAAAAAAAGAGTCTCTTCAAATAAGTGGTGCTTGGAAAACTTGACAGCTACACGTGAAAGAATGAAATTAGAACATTCTCTAATACCATACACAAAAATAAACTCAAAATGGATCAAAGACCTAAATGTAAGGTGTGGGTGCTAAGTTGCTTCAGTTGTGTCTGACTCTTTGTGGCCTTATGGATTATAGCCTGCCAGTCTCCTCTGTCGGTGGAATTCTTCAGGAAAGAATACTGGAGTGGGTTGACATGCCCTTCTCCAGGAGATCTTCCAGACCCAGGGATTGAACCTGCATCTCCTCTGTCTCCTGCACTGGCAGGTGGGTTCTTTACCACTAGTGCCACCTGGGAAGCCCAACTGTGAAGCTCTTGGAGGAAAAACAGTCAGAACACTCATATAAATTGAAGCAATCTCTTTTTCAATCCACCTCCCAAAGTAATGAAAAACAAAAATAAACAAATGGGACCTAATTAAACTTAAAAGCTTTTGCATAGTAAAGGAAACCAAAAACAATATTTTCTTCCATCTTCCATTTTCTTCATCTGTAAATGGAAGAGAACATTTACAGATGAAGTGACCAACAAAGGGTTAATCTCCAAACTATACTCACAGTTCATTCATACTCCTCCCCAGGGGAATAGGAAGGACTAGCTGACATGTGAGTTGGGGAGAATAAACAGTTCAGCCCATCTCACCCTTTCTATTAATAGGCCTATGTTTTGCAGAAAGTGGGTCTGATCTCCTCACATGGGCCTCTATTGTTCTGCTGGGAAGCCTGTGGTTTTCAACTATGCCAGTGACCAGTGTGTAAGTCTGGGAAAAGTGTGTGTCCACGTGGCCATGTCTTCCAGTCAGCTTTATTAAGATAATATTTTGACCTTCATCCGTGTGACTCGTATCTCAATTGATTCTGAATTCAGAAGGAAGAATGGGACAATATTTATTAGGTACCTGGTACTTGCAAGGAAAAGATTTTCAGCTGGTGTGAACCCTTAGGTCAGGCCCAGGGACCCTGGAGGTATGACCTTAGATTTGCCTTCTTGCTACTTTACTCTCCAGAGTGTAGTGATGTGAGATAAATGTGGAATGTTAGCAGATCAGACCTCACCTGGTTCCAGGAGCATTCTCTGTGAAATCTCTGACTCATGAGTTGCAGCTGCACTGGGAGGCAGGCATGTGACTTGGCACCCATTCCTAAAGAGACTGGGCAGCAAGCATAAGACATACCCAGGCTGGGGATAGGAAGGGAGGCTGCCCCAAGGTGAAGTTGTCTGAACCGGCTCTACCTCATTCTTGGGACTGAACCCTGGGGAGTGGAAGAAAGTGGAAGCTGAACCTAACTTGTTGCCAGATGTCAGGAGGCCTTTGCTGTTTGGCTTTGTGCATTATTATGGTTTATCTTTCAAAGTTAAGGAAACTGGTGTGGAGGTGGGGAACATGTCTTTGTTGCAGAAATCGGAGGGTGAAGAAACCAAGCACCACACTGAGAATTGGAGATATGACGTCGGGCCCAGAGGAGTTAACACTTCCAGCTCTGAGCCCCAAAAAAGCAGTTACAGTTTTTATAGGCAGTGCGTGACATCAGACTATGGTGAGCAGTGCCCACTGTTAACAGGCCAGTTTAAACTAGGGGTTCTGCTCACCCCTGAGAACAGCTGTTAGGACACAGCAGGGGGGATGCCTGACCTTTACACAAACAAACATGGTTAAGCCCTGTTACAGGAGCTGGGTAATTGACAAGGGTGAGTGAGGTAAGTTTCAGTTCCTAACATTAAGTTTCCATTTCCTGGAAACTATGTAACTTACCTGACTTTGCAAAGAGTAAGCTACAGAAGCAGAAGGGAGCATGAAGTTATTTCTAGCTGGGTGTAAGTTTTAAACTTTCCTTTTCATCTTGACTTTTTAACAATTTTGAGCCAATAAGACCAACCAATATTGAGTAACACAGCAAGCAGTCCAGGAAAATTCTAATACTTGGTACCTGCTTTTCAATAATGAGATAAAGTCTTTGTTAAGTTCACTTGGTTTTTGCAGTCCATCTATCACTCATTTCAACCCTTATTTCAATTTTCCTTCCTTTTTAATTTTTTTACTTTTATTAAAATATTTTTTTGGCTACGAGTGACATGTGGAACTTCCCTGCACAGGGGACCTAGGACCAAACCCATACCCTCTGCAGTGGAAGCATGCAGACTTAACCACTGGACCACAAGGAAAGTCCTTTCCTTCCTTTTTCAGAGAAGCAGGATAATAATTTTCAAAAAAAAAAACAAAAACCAAAACTTTCCCTCTCATATTTCCTTTCTGTTAGACTCAATTCTGGCAGATAAAATGAAAGCTGATTTTCTTCTGGTACAGCCCCTTCTAGTTCATTATTC
The DNA here is from genome assembly GCF_019320065.1 of Cervus canadensis. NCBI lineage: Eukaryota > Metazoa > Chordata > Mammalia > Artiodactyla > Cervidae > Cervus > Cervus canadensis. The sequence continues at coordinate 40,205,098 of NC_057406.1, read as the reverse complement.
TTCCCTAGAACACATGTGTGATGCTTGAGGCCTGGCAATCGTTACTAAGTATGGTAGAACATAAGACAAAAGGGATTGGTTTCCTTGATGGCCTTATTGAGCAACCATGACTGTCTTAAATTTCCCCTTTCCTAGATTTACTGGTACGTGAGACAAAGAAATCCTTTACTGTTTTTGGCAGTCAAGTGCCATCTTAATTGATACATTCATCCATTCCATTTCCATGTATGGTAGGCAGAAAAATGGTCCCCTAAAGATGGTGATGGACAGGAAGGCTTGGCGTGCTGCAATTCTTGGGGTCTCAAAGAGTCGGACACGACTGAGTGACTGAACTGAACTGAACTGAAAGATGTCTGTGTCCTAATCTCTTGAACTTGTGAACGTATCACCTTTCATGGCAAAAGGGGCTTTGCAGCCAGGGTTAAGTTAAGGATCTCCAGGTGAGAAAACCATCCTGGATTTTCCAGGTGGACCCAATGTGATCATAAAAGTCCTTTTAAGTGCAAGAGGATGGCAGAAAGAAGATCTGAGAAAGAGATGTGACAACAAAAAGGTGAGAGAAATGCTATGTGCTGGCTTTGAAGGAAGAAGAAGGCCATAAGCTAAAGAATGTGGGTGTCTCACTGATCCTGTTCTTGATGCCAGTTGTCTCGTTATTCTCACCATTCACTCAGTTCACTAAACCCAGGGTAGGCAAGGCATGAGTTAAAGAGTATGGGAAAAGACTCAAGGAGCTGTAGGAACTGCAGACACATTTATTCTCTCCTGGCTGACTCTGCAGTCATAGCAGCAGCCATAACATAACCTAACACATATAACCTCTCTCCTGGCTGACACAGCGGCCATAATAGTATTATCTCCTGGCTGATGCAGTAGGTATAGCAGCAAACTTGCTATATTCTCTCCTCTTGTGGCTGACCCAATGGACACAACCATGACACAGCACTAATGCTGCCGCTTTCTAGGTGGAGCTCATATATCCCTACAGTACAAAGTAGCTTATAACCAAGTGAGTACCTCCTGACATGCATGCACAGTGCTACAAATGATTTCAGCTGTTACATAGTCACTATTTACAAAACTGTGGACTGAGAGAGCCTGAACACACCATCTTGGCTAATTTGCTTTCTCCCCACATTGGGCATCCCCTAGAAGCTGAAAGAAGAAAGGAAATATTTTCCCCTAGAGGTTCCAGAAGAAAACAACATTTATAAAAGCCTGATTTTAACATAGTGAGGCCCATGTCAGACTTCTAACCTGCTGAACTGTAAGATAATGAATTTGGGTTAAGCCACTAAATTTGTGGTAATCTGTTACAGCAGCAATAGAAAATGAATGCACTATGTTAAGGTCTCTTAACAAATTATGATTAAGTCCAAAGAAATTGCTTCTTCTCAGTGCAAGATTCCTCTAGACTTTTTAAAGTCAAGAACAAGGAAAAAAGAGACATAACTTACTTTTTAAGAATTAAAGAAAAAAAAAAAACCACCAACCTAAGAAAAGAATGACAGTTTTTTATAGCCATGGTGTGTGTGTGCTAACTCACTACAGTCATTTCCGACTCTGTGAAACACTATGGACTGCAGGCCGTCAGGCTCCTCTGTCCATGGGGATTCTCCAGGCAAGAATACTGGAGTGGGTTGGAGTCAAACCCACATCTCTGAAGTCTCCCGCATTGGCAGGTGGGTTCTTTACCACAAGCGCCACCCAGGAAGCAAACACCAAAGCTGATTTTAAACCTGTTTAATCAGTGACAACCTGCTTCAATAAACACCTCAGTAACAGGAAACAACTTTCTGTAACACATACTTCTAAGGCTAATTTTCAACTACTTCTACTTCGTATAAGTATTTTCTCAAACAATAATTTTCATAAACCCTGTATTTGCAAGTCAAGTCAACTTGACTTTTATCATCATAAGCTTTCCCTTACTTAAGTGGTAAATTCAGTTTCTAGGTTTCAGATTTTGGGTGATGGTCTCATCTTTTGATATATTGTACATTCTTCTAAGGAAAAGACAGTCTTGTTCTTACTTTAACAAGAGTCAAGTAACACAGAGTACTACTATTAAGTGAAGGGAAGTGGGAAGTGGTATATGAGAATTTGTTGTAATAATGTCAGCAAATAACTTTATATGTTTGTTGTTTAGAACTCTAGATTTGGTAAAGAATCCTCCTGCAACCCAGGAGACCCAAGTTCAATTCCTGGTTCGGGAAGATCTGTTGGAGAAGGGATAGGCTACCCACTCCAGGATTCTTGGGCTTCCCTGGTGTCTCAGCTGGTAAAGAATCTGCCTGCAGTGAGGGAGACCTGGGTTCGATCCCTGGGTTGGAGGATCCCCTGGAGAAGGGAAAGTCTAACCACTCCAGGATTCTGGACAGGAAAATTCCATGGACTGTGTGGTCCATGGGGTTGCAAAGAGCATGACTGAGCGACTTTCACTTTGTTTGAAAAACAAAAACCCTAAAAATAAAATCATTCATAATCCCACATTTTAATTTTTAAATATTTAAAGTAAGTCCTTATACGTATATGTATAGCTGATTCACTCTGCTGTACAGTAGAAACCAACATACTACATTGTAAAGCAATGATGTGTATGTGTGTGTGCATGCATGCTCAGTCATGTCCTACTCTTTTCAGCTCCATGGATTGCAGCCCACCAGGCTCCTCTGTCCATGGAGTTTTCCAGGTAAGAACACTGGAGTGTGTTGCCATTTCCTATTCCAGGGAATCTTCCTGATCCAGGGATTGAACCCAGATCTCCTGGGTCTCCTGCATTGACAGATGGATTCTTTACCACTGAGCCACCTGGGAAGCAGCTATACTCCAATAGAAATTAATATTAAAAAATAAAGTCTTCCCTGATCTACTTCCTACCAATCCCACTCAACAGAGGTGATTGCTAATAACAATTTTATGTGTACTTTTCAGATATAGACTTAGGCAAAAGGTGTTATAATAAGCCTATTTTAACCAATTGCCATGGTGTTGCTAGGGTTTTTGGAATATATTTTATATATTTTAATATAGTTTAGTATTTTAGCATGGTTGTAAACTTCTTGAGAGTGATAGTTATAATATATTCATGTCTACACAACAGATTACATTACCTAATAGGTTTCGAACTGTGGTGTTGGAGAAGACTCTTGAGAGTCCCTTGGACTGCAAGGAGATCCAATCAGTCCATCCTAAAGGAAATCAGTCTTGAATATTCATTGGAAGGACTGATGTTGAAGCTGAAACTCCAAAACTTTGGCTACCTCGTGTGAAGAGCTGACTCATTTGAAAAGACCCTGATGCTGGGAAAGATTGAGGGCAGGAGGAGAAGGGGACGACAGAGGGTGAGATGGTTGGATGGCATCACCGAGTCGATGGACATGGGTTTGGGTGAACTCTGGGAGTTGGTGATGGACAGGGAGGCCTGGCTTGCTGTGTTTCATGGGGTTGCAAAGAGTCGTACACGACTGAGTGACTGAACTGAACTGATGATAACTTTTCCTGTGCAGATTTTTTAAAAATATGTGATTGCATTTCTCAAGCTTTTCTTTAGTTTCTTTTGAGCTTGTGTTGCAATTAAAAGGATAAAAGAGAAATGAGTTTTTCTTTTCTTTCCTGAGAACAAAGAAGATAACAGGAGGCAGGCATGATCACTCCTAGTTTTTACTTTGTTCCTAATCTGTAGTCTGTAACTAAGTTTGCTTTTCTGTCCCCTAACTCTGCATGAGCTACATTTTTAACCTATTATCGTTTGACACAATGCTAGTTACATCCTGTATCTGGTGCTCACCTTTATAGCACTTTCTTTGAAGACCACACCTTGCAGCTTTTTTTCTTTTTGCATTACAGAAAGAAGGCCACAGTACAATACACAAAAGACAATGGGCCCAAACATCTGGCTACCAGATTGCCAGATCCAATTACCGGGCTACCTGACACCAACCTATGACTGTGAAACAATGCAAGAAGAAGAATACAAGATCCTTACACCTTTGTTCCTCATCAGCTACCCCTGTCTGGGAGCCATCTTCTTATATAAGCCCCTGCAACCCCTCATGGAGAGGGGAGAGGCACAGTTCTTGAGGCATGAGCCTCCACTGGCTAAAGATTAAAGCCACCTTTCTATTTCTTCCAAACTCTGTCTCTATGGTTTTTCATTTGGCTTTGGTAGGCAGAGAAAGTCAAGATTTTAGTGGCAACAATGTAGGAAACTACATTTAAATTTCTCAGAAGATTTATTCTAGTATTTGGATAATTGCATTTTTTCCATCTTAATTTTTTTTACATTTAAAAAATTATAGTTGATAAGCAGTGTTTCCATTTTAATCTTTGATTACCTGAGATCTATCTTGGTTATAATGTGAGATATGGATCCAAGTTTTTGGGTTTTTTTCCACACCAGTTATCCTCAAACAACACCCAACATCCAACAACTGCCAACATCAGCTGGATCACCGAAAAAACAAGAGAGTTCCAGAGAAACACCTATTTCTGCTTTATTGACTATGCCAAAGCCTTTGACTATGTGGATCACAATAAACTGGAAAATTCTGAAAGAGAAGGGACTATCAGACCACGTGACCTGCCTCCTGAGAAATCTGTGTGCAGGTCAGGAAGCAACAGTTAGAACTGGACATGGAACAACAGACTGGTTCCAAATAGGAAAAGGAGCACATCAAGGCTGTATATCGTCACCCTGCTTATTTAACTTATATGCAGAGTACATCATGAGAAACGCTGGGCTGGAGGAAGCACAAGCTGGGATCAAGATTACCGGGAGAAATATCAATAACCTCAGATATGCAGATGACACCACCCTTATGGCAGAAAGTGAAGAAGAACTAAAGAGCCTCTTGATGAAAGTGAAAGAAGAGAGTGAAAAAGTTGGCTTAGAGCTCAACATTCAGAAAACTAAGATCATGGCATCCAGTCCCATCACTTCACAGCAAATAGATAGGGAAACAGTGGTAGACTTTATTTTTTGAGCTCCAAAGTTACTGCAGATGGTGAACTGAAACCATGAAATTAAAAGACTTTTACTCCTTGGAAAAAAAGTTATGACCAACCTAGACAGCATATTAAAAAGCAGAGCAATTACTTTGTCAACAAAGGTCCATCTAGTCAAGGCTATGGTTTTTCCAGTAGTCATATATGGATGTGAGAGTTGGACTATAAAGAAAGCTGAGCACTGAAGAATTGATGCTTTTGAACTGTGGTTTTGGAGAAGACTCTTGAGAGTCTCTTGGACTGCAAGGAGATCCAACCAGTCCATTCTAAAGGAGATCAGTCCTGAATATTCATTGGAAGGACTGATGTTGAAGCTGAAACTCCAATACTTCAGCCACCTGATGCAAAGAGGTGACTCATTTGAAAAGACCATGATTCTGGGAAAGATTGAAGGCAGAAAGAGAAGGGGACAACAGAGGATGAGGTGGTTGGATGGCATCACCAACTCAGTGGACATGAGTTTGAGTAAACTCTGGGAGATGGTATTGGACAGGGAGGCCTGGCATGCTGCAGTGCATGGGGTTGCAAAGAGTCGGACATGACTGAGCAACTGAACTGAACTGAACTGATCCTCAAACATGCATTGAATAGCCCATAGTACTTTAAAATATCACCTTATCACAGGCTAATTCATTCATGCAATTGCATCTATTGCTGGATTCCATTCTGCTCTGTTGATGTGTCTATTTACACACTAGCCCATACTGCTAAAATTACAGCTCTAAAGCAGGTTTTCGTCTCTGGTTTTACTAGTTTGCTGTCATTTTTCTTCTTCATCAGACATGTTCTCATTTAAATTTTTTCCTATAAATTTTAGAATTAGTTTGTCTCTTAAAATTTTTTCTAAGAATCATGGTGGATTTTATAGATTAATTTAGAAGAATTTAAGTTTTATGATATTAAGTTATCCTATCCTATGCTTTTCCATTTATTCAAAGCTTTTGTTTCCCTTGGTAGTGAGTTAAAAGATTTCTTTGTGTATTGCACATTTTCTAATAGCTTATTCCCAAGAATTCAATCTTCATGTTGCTATTGTAACTAGATATTTTTGAACTGATTGTTGTTTGTATCTATGAAATGAAGTGATTTCTGAATATTCAAATTTAAGGACTATATTTTTCCATTTCTGAAAAATAGGCTATGGGAATTTCAATAGATTGATTTGGGTGCATGTCATCAATTCATAAACACAGGTACCTTTTCAATTTCAAGTTTTCTTTAATATAGAATTGCAGGGGGCCCTGAATAACCAAAACAATCTTGGAAAAGAAAAGTTGGAGGACTCACACTTCCCCATTTCAAAACTACAATAATCAGATTGTGTGGTACTGGCATAAATAGAATAAATTGAGAAATAACATATATAATTATGATCAACTCATTTTCAATAATGGTATCAAGACAATAAACAGGAGAAAGAACTGTCTTTAGCAAATAATTCTTTAATTTCTTTCAGTGGTGTTTTGTTTTTTGACTATAAACCATCCACTGTTTTTTGGTTAAGTTTCAGTATTTTACTCTTTTTGATGCTTTGTGAATGAAATTGTTTTCTTAATTTCATTTTTGGATTGTATTACTAGCTTATAGAAATACAACTATTTTATATATTGATATTGTATCTCTGCAACATTGCTGAATTCATTTATTAGTCCCAATAGATTTGTAGTTTCTTCAGAATCGTCTTTAAATAAGATTGTTGTATGCTGGGACTTCTCTGGTGGTCCAATAAATAAGACTTCAACCTTGCAGGAGACAGGCCTACTAAAAGGCCTGGCTAAAGAATTAAGCAATCTTGCTGAGAGGACATGACTCAGCATGTAACTCCTGAAGGAATCCAAGAAGGAACAAAAGACATCCTGAAAGCAGGATGTAGGCTGATTCATATCAATGTATGACAAAACCCAAAAAAAATAAAAAAATAAAAATAAAAAAAAAAAGAAAGCAGGATGTAGGCCTGGGAGTGGAAAGCCATCAACAGACTGTTCCTATCTTTAGCGCCTGGGAGGTACATAAAGGTTAATTAGAATGGCAGCGCTGACAACAGGAAGATGGCTGCTTGGCCGTGGAGGCATATTTCTGGAACTGCAAAGCAGCCACGGGGTGACTTCTGTGATGGGACTATTAAGGCGATTGATGAACCTTCTTTTTCGCAGGCGGTGAAAGGGTCTTCACCGCTCAGCCCCACAGGGCTGGGACTGGAGGAGCTGTCATCCCCTGCGATGACTGCAGCCCGAGAGGTGGTGCCCGCAGTGCCACGCGTGCTCACTGACTGTGTTCACCTCGCCTGGAGCCTGTTGCAGCACCTCGGGGCCGTGGTCTTCTCCAGAGTCACAAATAATGTAGTTTTGGAGGCTCCGCTCCTAGTAGGCATTGAAGGTCACTCAAAGGCAACACTTAACCTTTTATTCTGTAGTTCCTGTGAGATTCCCATTGGTTTCCACCTGTATTCTAACATGCTGCCCTGGTTGCCTTGAGAGGTCGCTTCTGCCTTTCTAGTGATAAAATGGTGTGCTTCAGTTCAGTTCAGTTCAGTCACTCAGTTGTGTCGGACTCTTTGCGACCCGGTGAATCACAGCACACCAGGCCTTCCTGTCCATCACCAACTCTCAGAGTTTACACAAACTCATGTCCACTGAGTCAGTGATGCCATCCAACCATCTCATCCTCTGTCATCCCCTTCTCCTCCTGCTGTCAATCTTTCCCAGCATCAGGGTCTTATCAAATGAGTCAGCTCTTTGCATCAGGTGGTCAAAGTATTGGAGTTTCAGCTTCAACATCAGTCCTTCCAATGAATATTCAGGACTGATGTCCTTTAGGATGGACTGGTTGGATCTCCTTGCAGTCCAAGGAACTCTCAAGACTCTTCTCCAACATCACAGTTCAAAACCATCAAATCTTCGGTGCTCAGCTGTCTTTATAGTCCAACTCTCACATCTATACATGACTATTGGAAAAACCGTAGCCTTGACTAGATGGACCTTTGTTGACAAAGTAATGTCTCTGTTTTTCAATATGCTGTCTAGGTTGGTCATAACTTTCCTTCCAAGGAGTAAGCGTCTTTTAATTTCATGGCTGCGATCACCATCTGCAGTGATTTTGGAGCCCAAAAAAATAAAGTCAGCCACTGTTTCCACTGTTTCCACATCTATTTGCCGTGAAGTTAGGGAACCAGATGCCATGATCTTAGTTTTCTGAATGTTGAGCTTTAAGCCAACTTTTTCACTCTCCTCTTTCACTTTGATCAAGAGACTCTTTAGTTCTTCTTCACTTTCTGCCATAATGGTGGTGTCATCTGCATATCTGAGGTTATTTATATTTCTCTCAGCAGTCTTGATTCCAGCTTGTGCTTCATCCAGCTCAGCGTTTCTCAGGATGTACTCTGCATATAAGTTAAATAAGCAGGGTGACAATATACAGCCTTGACATACTCCTTTTCCTGTTTGGAACCAATCTGTTGTTCCATGTCCAGCTCTAACTGTTGCTTCCTCACCTGCATACACGTTTCTCAAGATACAGGTCAGGTGGTCTGGAATTCTCATCTCTTTTAGAATTTTCCACAGTTTATTGTGATCCACACAGCCAAAGGCTTTGGCATAGTCAATAAAGCTGAATAAAAACTGACCTTGTCCAGTCCTGTGGCCAATGCTGAGTTTTCCGAACTTGCTGGCATATTGAGTGCTTATTTAACTTATATGGAGAGTACATCATGAGAAACGCTGGGTTGGAGGAAACACAAGCTGGAATCAAGACTGCTGGCAGAAATATCAATAACCTCAGATATGCAGATGACACCACCCTTATGGCAGAAAGTGAAGAAGAACTAAAGAGTCTCTTGATCAAAGTGAAAGAGGAGAGTGAAAAAGTTGGCTTAAAGCTCAACATTCAGAAAACTAAGATCATGGCATCTGGTTCCCTAACTTCACGGCAAATAGATGTGGAAACAGTGGAAACAGTGGCTGACTTTATTTTTTTGGGCTCCAAAATCACTGCAGATGGTGATCGCAGCCATGAAATTAAAAGACGCTTACTCCTTGGAAGGAAAGTTATGACCAACCTAGACAGCATATTGAAAAACAGAGACATTACTTTGTCAACAAAGGTCCATCTAGTCAAGGCTACGGTTTTTCCAATAGTCATGTATAGATGTGAGAGTTGGACTATAAAGACAGCTGAGCACCGAAGATTTGATGGTTTTGAACTGTGATGTTGGAGAAGAGTCTTGAGAGTTCCTTGGACTGCAAGGAGATCCAACCAGTCCATCCTAAAGGACATCAGTCCTGAATATTCATTGGAAGGACTGATGTTGAAGCTGAAACTCCAATACTTTGACCACCTGATGCAAAGAGGTGACTCATTTGAAAAGACCTTGATGCTGGGAAAGATTGAGGGCAGGAGGAGAAGGGGATGACAGAGGATGAGATGGTTGGATGGCTTCACCGACTCGATGGACATGAGTTTGGGTAAACTCTGGGAGTTGGTGATGGACAGGGAGGCCTGGTGTGCTGCGGTTCATGGGGTTGCAAAGAGTCAGACACGACTGAGCGACTGAACTGACTGATAAAGCTGAAATAGATGTTTTTCTGGAACTCTTTTGCTCTTTTGATTATCGAGCGGATGTTGGCAATTTGATCTCTGGTTCCTCAGCCTTACCTCTTAAAAACAAATCCATAGTAAGTTCATCTGAGATGGATATCCCCAACGTCCCTCTATAAGAAAAGACTGCAGAACTGAAAGAGAAGATAATGTTAACACATACTCGCTTAAATTCACTCATACAGGTTCTGAAGGAACTACCTCCTGACCAGTCCAAGCTAACTAATTCAGAATCAAAGCTTGAGTATTAGAGGCAGACCTTATCTTTTGTCCAGGTTTCATAGCTATTTGTCTTAAGAATTCATTTTGGCTTCTTATCAATTTCATAATATTTATTTTTTAAAACATTCTGATTGCAAATTTAAGAATTAAGAGCCAAGGTCCCATGAATGCTCTGATCTAAAGATGCAATATTGGCCTGAAAATAGAGTTGTACTTCTGTTAATTAATTATTATTCCTACATGGAGCAATTGTCATATAAATACTGAGAAATCATTTTTTTCTTACATGAAATACAGGTACATACATATTCTTTAGGTAATGTTTAATAAGTTAACTGCATAATACATATTTATCTTTACCTTTTCAGTTGTAAACTGAACTTAGCAGGATAGTAATAAAAGGAATGATAAAAACATCAAATAGTCACTGAATGCTGTTTTTTCATTATTTTGCTTTATTTAGCACTGTGGCTCAGTAGCTTATCATAGTATTCATTTAATAAATAGCTATAAAATATTATGCTAGCTGCCAGAAATAAGCAAAAACACCTATTCTGTATCTTTGGAGCTTAAAATCTAGTTAGAGATGGACATTCAAATAACCACATTAAGGCATTTAAAATTATAACTGTGGTAAGAGTTTTGAAGAAAAGGGACATAGAGAAATAAACACATATAGCAGGTATCTGACCTGGTTTGGGGGTCAGGTAAGGTCTTTCTGTGGAAGTGTTTCAGCAGTGGTCTGAAAGATTAGTAAGGGTTAATAAGCTGATAGAGGGACGGCTTATATGAAGGCCCTGTGAGGCCCCTAAAAAGGCATGTAGGAGTTGTAATAATGTCCAGAAACCAGAGCAAAGCCTTATTGGCCTGCTGAAGGATATTTGTTTTTATCCCAACAACAATGAAAAGCTCTTGAAGAACTTTAAAGGAGGAAGCCTATGACAGGATCAAATTTTCTTTTTCAGAATCTCATTATGGTTGTCCTATGAGGAAGGGGTGAGAGGGCAGCAAGCAGACCTAGAGGGGCTGGCACTAGTACAGTCAAGAGACGATACAGCCAACGGGTGGTGTGCAGACAGGGTAACATGGTTCAGACGTGGCTAGTAGATTTAATTGCAAGTTCTTTCCCTTTTTGACTTCATAAAGGATATTTTCCTTTAAAAGTATGGTAGAGAGAAAATTCTGACCTGCTTTATGCTTTTCAGTTTGCAAAATTTGGTTATGTAAGGAGGAAGCCTCTGGCAACAAACAGTACCAGAAAAGCTCTTTCTACTCCTGAAGAATGAGACACAATAATAGTCTCTATTGAATCATCCTGGGATTTGTACTGTGTATGGGTATGTCTACCTCAACATATTTTCTTTACCTAAATTAAGCTCTTCTTATGTAGCTATTTTCCTTAACCTTTGGATTTGCTGTTTTGGTAAGCTTTCAATGGAAAATTTGGAGAAGGTGATGGCACCCTACTCCAGTACTCTTGCCTGGAAAATCCCATGGACGGAGGACCCTGGTGGGCTGCAGTCCATGGGGTCCCGAAGAGTGGACACGACTGAGCGGCTTCACTTTCACTTTTCACTTTCATGCATTGGAGAAGGAAATGGCAACCCACTCCAGTGTTCTTGCCTGGAGAATCCCAGGGACGGGGGAGCCTACTGGGCTGCCGTCTATGGGATCGCACAGAGTCGAACACGACTGAAGCGACTTAGCAGCAGCAGCAACAGCAGCAATGGAAAATTAAATGCTTGGATTTGACATCAGAAAAAAAAAAAAAAAGATTAACTAGGTCCTTGTCCTTGAGGAAGAAAAACAGGAATACAAAAATTGAAGGCCATCTGACCTGCTATGCTCATGTAAGCACGTACAAGCAAGTCTCAAAAAGTATAATAAAGCAGACTTGAGATCAGTTTGGGCACCTTCACCTCGTGGTGGTGTTGGTCCCCTAATCCACTCTGTAACTTTCTTGAGTGTTTCTCATTCTTTCACTATGCCGTGCTTTCAGGAACCTGTGCTGTTGAGCTTGGCTCGACATCACCTTCCAGTGCAGGGGATGCAGGTTTGATCCAAGATCTGGGAGCTAAGATCCCATGTGCCCTACAGTAAAGATGCTAAAACATAAACAACAGGAGCAATACCATGCGTATGTGTGTGCTAAGTAGCTTCAGTCATGTCCGACTCATAGTTTTTTTTGGCTATGCTGCTTGGGTCCCTCCATCCATGGGGATTCTCCAGGCAAGAATACCTGAGTGGGTTGCCATGCCCTCCTCTAGGAGATCAAACCAGTGTCTATTTCTCCCACATTGGCAGGTGGGTTCTTTACCACTAGCGCCACCTGGGAAGCCCCAACCAATATTGTACAAATTCAATAAAGACTTTGAAATATATCGATATATTTTGAAATATTAGATTTATATTCATATAGTGGTGGCCTCTAAACTTTTTACAGAAAATGTACAGACTGTTTATTTTTGGATATGTACATATTTTACACATTTTGCAATTTAACAAATAATTATATTAGTAAATATATCCTCTAATGTATTTACTCAGGATGTATAGTTAAGACATTTCTTGTTTGTTTACTTAAGGCATTTGCCTGGTCATCATTGTTGTTGTTGTTTAGTCGATAAGTTGTGTTGACTCTTTTGGGACCCCATGGACTGTAGCCTGCTAGGCTCTTCTGTCCATGGGATTTTCCTGACAAGCATACTGCAATGGGTTTCCATTTCCTTCTCCAGGGGATCTTTCTGACCCAGGGATCAAACCCAGGTCTCCTGCATTGTCAGGTGGATTCTTTACCACTGAGCCACCTGGGAAGCCCTTGCCTGGTCACTAAGGATACCCAAACTGCAATCTCATTAGGTCGGAGTCATCCTTCCTCTAGGATGTGTTAGGAGTAGTAGTCTATGCAGGAGAGTTGAGGGAGAAAACTAGGTCCCTCATTTGTATATTCTTTTATGGTAATTAAATTGTTTAGATTTGTTTTGAGATCAGTGTCTGTGCATGATATTTTCTTGAAAAAGAAACCATTTTATCTAGAATTTCCAGCTTTTTGCTTTTGTTCTTAATTAACTTAGCCAACAGTTTGCTTTTTCAAGCAACCAGCTTTTGGGTTATTTAATTCTATAGTTTTTTGGTTTTATTTTCTAACTAACTGGTTTCTTTTATCTTTTTAATCCCTTCTTTCTACTTTCTTGGGACTAATTTTGCTGATCTTTCTTTAATTTCACTTGGACACCCATTTCATTTGTTTTCATTCTTTCTTATTAGTTAATATAGTGAAATTTTCTAGCTGCTTTGTGATTTACTCCCCTGTGAATAAGACCTAGCTTGGAATATTTGTAGGGCTAGATTCTAGAATATGTTTGTGTCAGAATAACTTGGAATATATGCAATTTATATCTGCTTAAAAATCAAAATTATTTAAGCAGGCACTGATAAAAGGTTGGTCAAACTTATTGCTTGACATAACTTTTGTCTGTTAAAGGAAGTAGACCTTGAACTTTATGCAAACTTTCTTTGCTGTAATTTGCTCCGCCTGAGACCCAAACTCCACCCCACATACCTAACCACTGACTAATATTTCCTCCCATGATCTTCCTGTTTTTGCAATGTTTGCCATGGTTCATTAAGGTCAGGACTTTCTTTACCAATTTTAGTATACCACTTCCTCTTTTCACAGCCACCTGCCCCACGGTCTCTGCATATAAAGCTGTGCTTGGGTATTCCTTCTCATAGATGTTTCTGGCTTAAATTTTGAGTATCTCCCTATTGCAGTAGTCTCTTTCAAAGAAGTGTTGCCTTGCTAATGTCCAGACTCACAGTTTTGCTTTGAAATCAAAACAGTTTGAAAAATACTTTGATTCCTCGAATTACATTGACTTTTTAAAAAATTGAAGTATAGTTGGTTTACAACCAGTCCATCCTAACGGAGATCAGTCCTGGGTGTTCATTGGAGGGACTGATGTTGAAGCTGAAACTCCAATACTTTGGCCACCTCATGCGAAGAGTTGACTCATTGGAAAAGACCCTGATGCTGGGAGGGATTGGGGGCAGGAGGAGAAGGGGAAGACAGAGGATGAGATGGCTGGATGGCATCACCGACTCGATAGACATGGGTTTGGGTAGACTCTGGGAGTTGGTGATGGACAGGGAGGCCTGGCGTGCTGCGATTCATGGGGTCACAAAGAGTCGTACACAACTGAGCAACTGAACTGAACTGAACTGAGTTGGTTTACAATACTAAATTAGTTTCAGGTACACATCCTACTGATTCAGTATTTTTTTGGTTTATACTCCATTAGAAGTTATTCCAAGCTAATAGCCATAATTCCCTGTACTACACAGTAAATATATCCTCATTCCCTTACCACTTTATGCATAGTAATTTGTATCTATTAATTTCATTCTCCTAATGTCTTTCCTCCCTTACTTCTCCCCTTTGGTAACCACTAGGTTGTTTTCTATATCTGTGAGTCTGTTTCTGCTTTGCATATACATTTATTTGTACCATTTTTTTAGATTCTACATATGAGTGCTATCACAAAGTATTTGTCTTTCTCTGTCTGGCTTATTTACTTAGCATGATACCCTCCAAGCCCATCCATATGGCAAAGGACAAAATTTCATTCCTTTTTATGGCTGAGTAATATTCCATTGTATACATATATACATAGCACATCTTCTTATTCCAATTATATATATATACAGGCTGTGCTGGTGTTTTGTTGCAGCACTCAGGCTTCTCTAATTGTGGCAGGCAAGGTTAGTTGCCCCACAGCATGTGGGATCTTATTCTCTGACTAGGGATTGAACTTATGTCCCCTGCACTGCAAGGATTCTTAACCCCTGACCACTAAGGAGTCCCAATCCAATCATCTGTTTATGGGCATTTGGTTTCCCTCCATATCTTGGCTATTGTAAACAGTGCTGCTATGAACACTGAGGTGTATATATCTTTTCAAATTAGTGTTTTTGTACATTTGCTGGATTATACAGTAGTTCTTCCCTACCATAGGATTTCCCTGATGGCTCAGTTGGTAAAGAATCTGCCTGCAATGCGGGAGACCTGGGGTCAATCCCTGGGTCAGGAAGATCCCCTAGAGAAGGGAATGGCAACCCACTCCAGTATTCTTGCCTGAAGTATTCCATGGACGGAGGAGCCTGGTAAGCTACTGTCCATGGGGTCACACATGAGTATGACACACAAGAGTATGACACAGCTGAGCGATTAACACTTTCATGGCAGTTCTATTTTTCGTTTTTTGAGGAACCTCCGTACTCTTTTCCATTGTGGCTGTACCAATTTCATTCCTGCCATGTATAAGGGTTCCCTTTTCTCCATATCCTCTCCAACTCTTGTAATTTGTAGACATTTTTATGATAGCCATTCAGACAGGTGTGAAGTGTTACTTTATTATTGTTTTGATTTGCATGTCTCTAATAATTAGCAGGTTGAGCATCTTCAGCTTCAGGATCAGTCCTTCCAAAGGATCAGTCCTTTAGAATTGACTGGCTGGATCTCCTTGCAGCACAAGAGACTCTCAAGAGTCTTCTCTGGCACCACAATTCGAAAGCATCAACTCTTTGGTGCTCAGCCTTCTTTATGGTCCACCTCTCACATCCATACATGACTCCTGGAAAAACCATAGCTTTGACTAGACAGACCTTTGTTAGCACAGTGATGTCTCTGCTTTTTAATACACAAGTTTGTCACACATTTGTTATAACTTTTCTTCCAAGGATCTAGTGTCTTTCAATTTTCTGCATGATTTTAGAGCCCAAGAAAATCTATCACTGCTTCTACATTTTCCCCTTCTATTTGCCATGAGTTATGGGGCCAGATGCCATGATCTTAGTTTTTGGAATGTTGAGTTTTAAGCCAGTTTTTCACCCCTCTTTGACCCTCATCAAGAGGTTCTTTAGTTCCTTTTCACTTTCTGCCATTAGCGTGGTATCTTCGCATATCAGAGGTTGTTGCTACTTCTGCCAGCAATCTTGAGTCCAACTTATGATTCATACAGTCCAGCATTTCACATGATGTACTCTGCATAGAAGTTAAATAAGATGACAAGATAAAGCCTTGTTGTACTCCTTTCCCAATTTTTTAACCAGTCAATTACAATTATTGTTATGAAAGACATGTTTAGTTATGGTTATACCACGTTCTGATTCATGTTTTCAAGGTTTAAAAATAATTTCCCATGTGAGATTTTGCATGGTTATACATGCATGTCTTCCAATGATTATGAATGTTTGCAATTTTTTGGAATGTCTAATCTCTGTTTCCTTAGACATTATAAGTGCTCTATTCTAAAGAATAATTGAATTGATAGCTTTTCTCTTCCTTTTCTCCTTTCTCTCCACAACTTTCCAATCTTAGTTAATTATATTATCTTTCTTAATATTTATCTTTCTGTTTGATAATAATAATCCCCACATTTGTTTTATTTTTAGTCTTAATTATCAGCAGTCTTTATGCTGTCTCCCCTATGCTTGCTTTCTAGTCATCTCTTTAATAAAATGTGTCCACTGGCAGATTGTTCAAGTGAGTTTATGGAAACAATACCCCTAAAACTTTGTGTTTTCAATTTTTTTTTTTTTTGCTTTTTACTCAAGAAACAATTTAAGTGGTTATATAGTGTCTGGGTCACATCTCTTTCCTTGAGGATTTTGTCTGTATTGCTATATCTACAATGTCTTCTAAAAATGAATATTGTGATACAATACAAAATAAGCCTAAGTCTTCCTCATTATAAGTAATTTACTTTCTTTAACTTTCAGAGAATGCTTTATTTTTGAACATATATTGGCATTAACCATGTGGGATCATTTTTTAGATTACTGTATGTCCTTTTACACTTTCAGACTTAAGCCTCCTTTTATTCTGCAATTTTTTCTTGAATTATTTTTCCTGTTCCATTATTTTTTTCTTGTTTGCTTTAAAGATGTAGATTTATGTTTTTCATCAGTTCTCAAAAATTGACAGCCATTATCTGTTTATATATTACCTCTCTTCCTTCCTCATTATTCTTTCTACTTGGAATGCTATCAAATTGTAGGATCTTATTCTATCTTCCATGTCCTTTAATCCTTTGATCATATTTCCCATTTTTTGTTGTTACTTTTTACTGCATTCTGGGTCAGTTCTTCAAATATAACTTTTGATTCACATATTCTCACTTGAGTTATCTAATCTAGTTAATCTCCCCACTGAGATTTTTCTGCTGCCAACAATTATATTTCTTATTTCTGATTTCTTTTGGATTGTTTCCAAAATATTTCTACTCATTCCTAAGTGTTTCTAGTTGAATGTTCACTTTTTAAATTGCATGCTTTACTTAAAACACTTCCCACATATGTGTTTTAATGTTGTGTGTGTGTAATTATAACTCCAATATTTGAAATCTTTGGGAAATTTAAAGCTGATGCTTCTTGTTTCTGCTGACTCTCATTTATGGTTATTGCCTTCTTGTATGTTTGATAGTACTGTTTGTGAGTTCATTGCTTGATCATAATCTGTAGGAGTTCTCTGAAGCAAACTTGGAGAGCTCTTGTCCAGACAAGGTTTGTTTCTATTTCTGTTGGTAACCAAGACCATCAGTTCTTGGAGTTTTGGCTTAAAGTTTATCCAGGTTCAGTTTATACACAACAACTGTCATTCCAATGTTTGGTACCAAAAATTGTGTTGTTATAGGAATACTTCTTCAGGCCAACACTGTATTTTCTGGTTTCCTGCTCACTCACCAGCTTTCTGCTATCCTGGCTGTCTACTGTTTTTTAAGCCATCAGGGATTTGCTTATGACCCTGTAATTTGTGTGTGAGGGTTTAACTTTGACTTCACCTCGGCCAATGGAAATAGGTCATTACAGGGATGTTTACAATGTAAAGTCTCTTCTCCCTGACTGTCACAGATGCAGACTGTTTTCCGTAAATGCAACTTTTCCATGTGATAAGTAGGTTGCTATATTTTCTCTGCTGCTTGGAACTGTAAAGGGTCTAGAGAAGCTCCAGCAACCAGCCTGTGAATCTCATTCCTGCTTCTGAAATAAAAGATTTATTTCAGATTTATTTATTTATAAATAAAAAGATTTATTTATTTATCTCTCTCTAACTAGAGATTTAAGTTTCCTTCCAGCAGTATATTAAGTTAACCTTCCAGAAGTATATTTTGTATACTTAAGTATATATTAATCCTAACCCTGACCCATATCCAATCCCAAACCCCAAATCTAACAAGATCTTTCTAAAATATACATTCTTAACATCCTTCCATACTCAGTCCTTCTGCTTATTTGTAATTCAGGGATTTGTCTCAGTTTCTTCTCCTCATTCTACTAGTCACTTTTGAGTGATACTCCCCCAAAAAGGAAACATTCTAACTTTGCACTACTGTTTTCAAAACTTATGTCCCATTACATCTTTTGAGATACTTTCATTTTTGAGGGTACAAGATGCACTTTAAAACTGTGCTTGGTAGTTTGTTACCACTAACATTCAACTACCAGGTGCAACTCACCTTGGTTTAAAATATTTTCACATTATTTTAACTTTTTGTGTTGTGACTATTACGTGGCTTTATATCTTCAGTGTTTTAAAAAAAATGTTATTGAGGACTTCAAAAGTGTTTTACTAAAACAAAGACATAATGATGAAAATATAAATGATGTAATACATTATTACATTATATTATGTTACATTATTACAAAGACATAATGAGTAATATAAATATTAAAGTTCAGAATGTCATAAATGTAAAAAAATGAACAAGACTTCCATATCTAGGTAAATGAAGATACAAATGTGACAATTTCATAGAAAAAAATGAAAAAATATAAACACAAGTATAAGAGTGATATCTAAAAATTAGCAGTCCAGCTATTTTTTTCTCACTGTGTTATCTTCTAAGAAACTTCATCGAGTTTTGGCATGAAATTAATACTTTCATTTCAACACACTGGGCCTTATAGTAACCCAATAAAATTTTTTACTGCTAAAACAAAAAATATGGTATAAAATTAAATAATTCTTTTGCTAAAGTCAAAAGGAGGCCAAAACTGAAGATATTTTATTCAAAGTTGCACTCCTTTTACACTAAAACAGGTAGCTCTTACTGTCCTTAAAAAGCTGGTAAAAATCAGCTGCAAAGTTATTGAAAATCTCACGAGAGAAAGCAAAATGAACTACTGGCAATATTCCATTCTCAAATTACATATCATTGCATTATGTCAATGCCATTCATTGTGAAAGAGGAATTATGGTCGTGTATGTATACTAGGAAAAGGAGTACCTCAAGGTGTGTATATTTTCACCCTGCTCATTTAACTTATATGCAGAGTATATCTCATGCAAAGAGTTGACTCATTGGAAAAGACCCTGATGCTTGGAGGGATTGGGGGCAGGAGGAGAAGGGGATGACAGAGGATGAGATGGCTGGATGGCATCATCAACTCGATGGACATGAGTTTGAGTAAACTCCGGGAGTTGATGATGCACAGGGAGGCCTGGCGTGCTGTGATTCATGGGGTCACAAAGAGTCAGACACGACTGAGCAACTGAACTGAACTGAACTGAGAGTACATCATGAGAAACACTGGGCTGGATGAAGCACAAGTTGGAATCAAGATTGCCGGGAGAAATATCAATAACCTCAGATATGCAGATGACACCACCCTTATGGCAGAAAATGAAGAACTAAAGAGCCTCTTGACCAAAGTGAAGGAGGAGAGTGAAAAAGTTCACTTAAAGCTCAACATTCAGAAAATTAAGATCATGGCATCCGGTCCAAACACTTCATGGCAAATAGATGGGGAAACAGTGGAAACAGTGGCTGACTTTATTTTTCTGGGCTCCAAAATCACTGCAGATGGTGATTGCAGCCATGAAATTAAAAGACACTTACTCCTTGGAAGGAAAGTTATGACCAACCTAGACAGCATATTAAAAAGCAGAGACATTGCTTTGTCAACAACGGTCCGTCTAGTCAAGGCTATAGTTTTTCCAGTAGTCATGTATGGATGTGAAAGTTGGGCTATAAAGAAAGCTGAGTGCCAAAGATGATGGTTTTGAACTGTGATGTTGGAGAAGACTCTTGAGAATCCCTTGGACTGCAAGGGGATCCAACCAGTCCATCCTAAAGGAGATCAGTCCTGGGTATTCATTGGAAGGACTGATGTTGAAGCTGAAACTCCAATATTTTGGCCACATGATACAAAGAGCTGACTCATTTGCAAAGACCCTGATGCTTGGAAAGATTGAGGGCAGAAAGATTGAAGACAGAGGATGAGATGGTTGGATAGCATCACCAACTCAGTGGACATGGGTTTGAGTGAACTCTGGGAGTTGGTGATGAACAGGGAGGCCTGGCGTGCTGCGGTTCATGGGATTGCAAAGAGTCGGACACGACTGAGTGACTGAACTGAACTGATGTATACTAGAATATATTTTGTTGAGGGCTTCCCTGGTGACTAAAAGAGTCCACCTGCTAATGAAAAAGGCCTGTGTTCAATCCCTGGTCCAGGATGATCCTATACGGCAGAGCCGCTGGGCCTGTGTACCACAACTATTTGAACCTGTGCTCTAGAGCCTGCTGCCCTAGAGCCCATGCTCTGTAGCAGAAGAGGCCACCAAGGTGAGTTGCCCATGCACCACAACTGGAGAGCAGCCTGTGGCTGGTAGCAGCTAGAGAGGAACTGGTGCAGCAACGAAGACCTAGAGCAACTAAGAAGAAATAAATACATTTACATTTTTAAGAAAGAGAAGATTTTGTTTAGAGTTGGATGAAGCCACTAACCACTAGAAAATGAATCAATTCTTGGCATGTGTGGTATATGAAGAAGTGGTAAAGTGTTTTTTGTTCTGCTCATTACTAAAAATCCAGTGCTTCTGGAGAAAAAAAAAATTTTTTTTTAATGTAGATTTTCACTGTGTTGTAGGCCATAACATAGACTGGAAAGGGTATGCTGGATTCAGTTCAGCATTACACCAGCTAACTAGATGTAACAATGAAAGTTGCACTTAAAGGGCAATGCATGCATTGCTTTATAAAGAAAAATGGTTGGTCAATAATATGCCTGCTGATCTTATTTAAAGGAAATTGTAAAAAATGTGAATAAACCAAAGGTTGGCGGCTTGTTCATCTCCCCAGTGTGTATAAACCAAATCAGGCTTTTTCCTGTATCACTTATACCTATAGCCCTGCCTCCCTCACTAAACTACAGATTAATTTACCCAATTACTTGAATTCTCTGGTTGGATGTTGAAAAGGATACTTAAAATTAACATATCCTAAAGATAGTTTTGTTTCTTTCCCCCTCAAACCTTGGTCTTTCTGTATTCATTACTATCTCAGTTATGGGACCACCATCGACCCTTTGCTTCAGCCAAAAACCCATGGGACCTTCTCAACTGTGCTCCTGATTTGTCTCTTATTCCACTACCATTTGCTCTCCACATACAGTATCCAATCAATTATTTCCTATTTATACTTTTAAATCTATGAAATATTGTTTACATACAGAAGAGTATATATGATATGTTATAAAGCAAATGTTCATGTATCTACACACAGCTTTAGAAGTTGAACCTTATATGCAAAAGAAATATCAGATTTTCTGCCTCACAGTAAATATAAAGTTTAACCTAAAATGGACCAAAAATATGAATGTTTGAGCTAAAACTATAAAACTCTTGAAGAAAATATAGGGATAAATCCTTGTATCTTTGGGTCTAACAAGGATTTCTTAAATATGACATCCAAACTGCAAGCAACAAAAGGGGAAATATACACAAATTGTACTTCATCAAAATTAAAAGCTTTTGTGCTTCATAAAAATGGAACACTTTCAGGGTTTCATGAGGCTACTTCCACTTATATCTCCTCTCTCCTATTGAGATAACCATAGTCTTTTTTTTTCTTTTCTCTTTTTTTGGATCATTCACTTGCTTTACTTCAGTTTCACCATATATATATATAGATATACATATCTATATGTATATATCTTGAAATTATATAAATGGAATCCATTGTATATGTTCTTTTGTGACTTTCTTTTTTCTCAATATTATGTTCGTGAGCTTCATCCATCCTAATGGATATAACTGTAGCTCTGCATAAAATTTTGTAGTATATATCATATATATCATAATTATGGGCATATTTATACCATACTTAACAGGCTTCCCTGATGGCTCAGATGGTAAAGAGACTGCCTGCAATGCAGGAGAGCCAGGTTCAACCCCTGGGTCAGGAAGATCACCTGGAGAAAGTAATGGCTACCCACTCCAGTGGAGAAACCCATGGACAGAGGAGTCTGGTGAGTGACAGTCCATGGGGTTGCAAAGTGTCAGAAACAACTGAGCAACTAACACACACACACACACACACACACACAGAGTCATGGACTTTGGGCTGTTTTCAGTTATCAACAGTGCTGCAATAAACACTCTGATACATGTCTCCTGGTACTTTTGTGCAAGTTTCTCTAAGACCTATATAGACGTGGCTGTAGATATTGGACTGTCTCATCACCATGAAGGTATGCATCCTCATTTTCCCAAAATAGTTATACCAATTTAATACTCTGACAACTAGTAGAGGGTGAGTTTGCATTGATCTCTTCAATGTTTTGGTAATGTGTTTTTTTCTACTTTTTACCAAGCTAGTGGCTGATACAGTTGTTATTGCAGTTTTAATATGTATTTCCCTGGTTAATTAATAATACTGAACATTTTTCATGTCTTTATTGACCGTCTGAATTTCCTCTTTTGGAGAACAACCTTCTCAGATATTTTGTTAATTTTCTAACTGTGTTCTTTGTCTTTTACTATACTGATTTGTAGAAGTACTTTTAATACTCTGGATGCTAAGGTCTTCAGTTATTTGTTTTGCAGATACTTTTCCCAAATTTATGGCTCCAAATTGATCTGATCTGTTAAAAATGCCAATCAGATCTAGTCACATGCTTGTTTAAAGACTTCTAGCGGCTCCCAACTGCATTTGACTATAAAATCTAAACTTTCATGATCCTCAAGGCCCTATATGATCCAGTCCCTACTAATCTCCTGCCTCCCTAAGCTCCAACAATACTGGCTTTTTTCTTATTCCTTAATTGCATCTGTGAGGTATGTGTGTGAATTCCTTCTCTTGCTCAGCTTTGAATAAGTGCCAATTCTTGGCAAATGCTCACTTGCACTTCTGTAGAAAGTTAGATAGGCTGAGCTGCAAGGTGCAAAATACTAGCACTGATAAAAAATGTTTTCTTGCAATTTTGTAAAACCAGAGAGTAAAAACAAACGTAATCTCAACAACAAAAGAGGAAGACAGAAACTAACTCAAGTAATGTCTATTGTTAATGCTTGTATCCAGTGGAAATTTTTCAACTTACGTAGTAGACCAGATGTTACATATGAGGAGAATTATATAAATCACAGTGGAAGCCCTTCAGATGAGGCAAAGTCCAACCTACTACTGGTCGCAGGTCTATTGGAGGTCACACTTGCTGAGTGACTTGAAGGTTGCATTCCTGGGAAGAAACACCAACAGGGAATATCACACCTGAAAATATAAGGTATACTATTTCTCTGTCTTTTCTTAGAATTTCTAACATTGAGTTCCATCTCATTAATAGATGTAATATGATTAAGGTCTTTCTATGAGAATCCTCCACTCAATGTGACTCAGTGAAACAAAAAGTTCTTGTGACTAAGTTTGTCTAGTCTCAAGGCATTTGTGTTTACTGTTCTTTTTAAAACTACCAGCTTTGAGATATCATTCATATATCGTGCAATTAATCCATTTAAAGTATATAGTTTAATAAATTTTAATATATTCAGAGTTGTACAACTAATATACAATCAATTTTGGGACATCTTTATCACCCTCAATAGAAACCCTGTAGCCATAAGCAATGAATTTGCTCTTTATGCCTGAATGTTAGTCTCCAGGTTTCATAAGACTGACAACTTCTTGACAAGTCTCAAGTGAAACATTACCATTTCCAGGAAAGCTACCTTACCTCTCCTTTTATTCCCTGACTTTCTGTGGATGACAGTGTTTGTTGCTTACAATAACTCCCTGTCCCCTCCTTTTCTCTTGTTTAACAGAACTTTGATTTTGTTCAGGTATCAGGTAGCCATAAGCTACAGGGGCAGTCAGGCCCATCCCCATCCCAAGACATAAAGCACAACCAATCTAAGTCAAAGGTAATGTCTCATTTCCCTTGATTGGTTTAGTCATGGTAAGTGCTATAATACAAGGGTACTGCTGGGGATTCTTCTAGCTATCTATTTTGTGCTCTTAGAAAGGGAGATGTGAGGGGGGCGGGGGGAAAGTCCATTTCCCCTACCTCCAGACTCCATAGTGCAACAATGTATTGTTTAGACCCACAGAGCCATCTTACAAGCCTGAGAGGACAGCTCAAGAGAATCAAAGAGATGGAGTCACAATGTCACTGAGCCACTGAGTGACCAGCCCCGGAACCATCTTACTCTGACAACCCATAGTCGAGTCGGGGAGGTGGGAGAGGAGTACTGACATAGATCATTTCTGTGTGAGAAATGAGGAATGCAGAGGTGAGTGTGGTGGTCTGGGTGGGTGGAGAACTGCACTTCCTACTCCAGTTGCACAGAAGACTAGGTAAGCGAGGAGCCCCTCTCCTCTGTGCTCTGTGTGGTGGTGGATTTGTATGAACGCTTCACTACATAGGCACAATTGATTAAATCATTGCCATTGGTGATTGATTTTGTCACCCACCCCTCTGCTCCTCATAGGTAGGGGGGCAGTGGGCTGAAAGTTCCAACCACCTAATCTCATGGCTGTTTCCCCTGGCAGCCAGCCGCCATCCTTAGGAGCTTTCTAAAAGTCAGCTCATTAACATCAACTCAAGTGTTAGTCCAAAGGGGCTTGTTATGAATAGCAGTGTTACCAAACTCAAGTCACTGTGCCTAACTCACAGTGAGGCCAAAACAATAGAAGTTTGGAGCAAAGATAGGTTTATTGTAAGGCCAAGCAAGGAGACAGGTAGCTCCGGCCCTAAACAGCCGGAATTCCCTTGAAGGCTTTCAGCAAAGCCCTTATAAAGGCAAGTTGAGGGAGGGGCATGGTTAGTTGTTGCAAACTTCTTGGTGCTGGTTTTTTTTGTTCTTGCAACTGTCCACGTAGGTCATGTCATGATGTACCTGTAAAGCTCCAACAAGACAAATGTTATTCTCTGTTCAGGTCAGATCATGGTCAGTTAGCCCTATATATTTCAGGTTATAGGCAAATTCTTCTACAGAAGGTGCAGAGCCAGCATGACTAAGCACAAGCAGCAGAGCAAAAAGGTTAAAGTAAGGTTAAAGTGAAAGGAGCAGATCTAATATGGTGTCAGATTTGTTCTTCCTTAATTTAAACAAGATTTTCCTCTGGAGGTATTTCAGGAACAAAGACCAAATACTATTGAGAGAGTCAATTCCTCAGTTCAGTTTAGTTGCTAGGTCGTGTCAGACTTTTTGCAACCCCATGCACTGCAGCACGCCAGGCCTCCCAGTCCATCACCAATTCCTGGAGTTTACTCAAACTCATGTCCATTGAGTTGGTGATGCCATCCTACCATCTCATCCTCTGTCATCCCCTTCTCCTCCTCCCTTCAATCTTTCCCAGCATCAGGGTCTTTTCCAATGAGGCAAATCTTCACATCAGGTGGCCAAAGTATTGAAGTTTCAGCTTCAACACCAGTCCTTCCAATGAACATTCAGGACTGATTTCCTTTATGATAGACTGGTTTGATCTCCTTGCAGACCAAGGGACTCTCAAGAGTCTTCTCCAACACCATAGTTCAAAAGCATCAATTCTTTGGTGCTCAGCTTTCTTTATGGTCCAACTCTCACACCCATACATGACTACTGGAAAAACCATAGCTTTGACTAGACAGACCTTTGTTGGCAAAGTAATGTCTCTGCTTTTTAATATGCTGTTTAGGCTGGTCATAACTTTCCTTCCAAGGAGCAAGAGTCTTTTAATTTCACTGTGGCAGTCACCATCTGCAGTGATTTTGGAAGCCCCCCTCCCCCAAAAAAAAACTCTGTCACTGTTTCCACTGTTTACCCATCTATTTGCCATGAAGTGTTGGGAGCAGATGCCACGATCTTAGTTTTCTGAATGTTGAGCTTTAAGCCAACTTTTTCACTCTCCTCTTTTACTTTCATCAAGAGGCTCTTTAGTTCTTCTTCACTTTCTGCCATAAGAGTGGTGTCATCTGCATTTCTGAGGTTATTGATATTTCTCCTGGAAATCTTGATTCCAGCTTGTGATTCACCCAGCCCAGCGTTTTTCATGATGTACTCTGCATATAAGTTAAATAAGCATGGTGACAATATACAGCCTGATGAACTCCTTTGCTGATTTGGAACCAGTCTGTTCCACGTCCAGTTCTAACTGTTGCTTCTTGACCTGCATATAGATTTCTCAGGAGGCAGGTCAGGTGGTCTAGTATTCCCATCTCTAAGAATTTTCCAGGTTGTTGTGATCCACACAGTCAAAGGCTTTGGCACAGTCAATAAAGCAGAAGTAGATGTTTTTCTGGAACTCTTGCTTTTTCAATGGTCCAGTGGATGTTGGCAATTTGACCTCTGGTTCCTCTGCCTTTTCTAAATCCAGCTTGAACATCTGGAATTTCATGGTTCACGAACTGTTGAAGCCTGGCTTGGAGAATTTCGAGCATCACTTTGCTAGTGTGTGAGATGAGTGCAATTGTGTGATAGTTTGAGCATTCTTTGGCATTGCCTTTCTTTGGAATTGGAATGAAAACTGACATTTTCCAGTCCTGAGGCCACTGCTGAGCTTTCTAAATTTGCTGGCATATTGAGTGCAGCACATTCTCAGCATCATCTTTTAGGATTTGAAATAGCTCAACTGGAATTCCATCACCTCCACTAGCTTTGTTCATAGTGATGCTTCCTAAGGCCCACTTGACTTCGCATTCCAGGATGTCTGGCTCTAGGTGAGTGATCATACCTAGAGCCATATCTGGTGCTAGCTCATATCTGGGTCATGAAGATCTTTTTTGCATAGTTCTTCTGTGTATTCTTGCCACCTCTTCTTAATATCTTCTGCTTCTGTTAGGCCCGTACCATATCTGTCCTTTATTGTGCCCATCTTTGCATGAAATGTTCCCTTGGTATCTCTGATTTTCTTGAAGAGATCTCTAGTCTTTCCCATTCTATTGCTTTCCTCTTTTTTTGTGTGTTGATCACTGAAGAAGACTTTCTTATCTCTCCTCCCTATTCTTTGGAACTCTGCATTCAAATGGGTATATCTTTTATTTTCTCCTTTGCCTTTGAGTCTCTTCATTTCACAGCTATTTGTAAGGCCTCCTCAGACAACCATTTTGCCTTTTTGCATTTCTTTTTCTTGGGGATGTGTCAGGGGACATTCAACTTTAAGGAATCCAACATGTTGTTTTCTTCCTTTATGTGCTGTTTCTCAAGGGCCTTCTGTTCCTTATCAGTTCCTGGAAAATAGGAATGAGCAGAGCTACACGCAGTTCTCAGGACTGAGGTCATGAGAGAGAGCACATACATGGATTCCCTTCAGTGACCTTTTACTTTAATATAAGCTATTCAGTCACATCCCTGTTACTCAGGATATGGATTGTCTTTTGGCCCTGTGATGATTGCTATTCACCTGGTTCTGTTTTTGCTCAACTTTTTTTTGCTGCCTAAAACTTCCTTGTATAGAGATATATAAACACACGCTGCTACAAATAAAGCAACCTTGTTTCACTCGAGTCTTGGGTCCCCTGTGTCCTTCTTTTCGTCAACTCCAGTCCCCAGGTCCTGGTCTATAAAGACTGTGACGGGGATGGTCTTGATCACTGCCTCCTGTACAATGTCATGAACCTCCATCCATAGCTCTTCAGGCACTCTGTCTATCAGCTCTAATCCCTTGAATCTATTTGTCACTTCCACTGTATAATCATAAGGGATTTGATTAGGTCATATTTGAATGGTCTAGTGGTTTTCCCCACTTTCTTCAATTCAAGTCTAAATTTGGCAATAAGGAGTTCATGATCTGAGTCAATTCCTAGGCAAGTTGATAAGAAGTCCGGGGTCTCCGAGGATGAAAAAGGGGTGTGGGGTTCTTGAGGAGGAGATAGGGGTCTGGAATTCTCAAGGAGGAGGAAAGGACAAAGATAATTTTTTTTTTCCTCTACATTCCTTAGTCTTAGTCACATAAAACATTTTTTTCTTTAACCCCAGAACTGATGATTACACAACAACACAACTCAGCTTAAACTCTGTACTAAGGATTATATAACAGCAGTGTGTCCTGCTTGAGGACAGATTCTCCTTGAAAACCTTCTGGCTAATCCTGTCATCTGAAAGCATAAATCGTGGGAGTGGGTCTGGTAAAATCTTTACAACATTGAGACGTTCTTTTGATTTATTGTAATAGCTAATTTTAAAAGTATATAACTCCCTTGCTTAGACTAGTGAGGAGGGCACTCTCTGTCCCCCTTCTGAATGTCTATGTCAGAAGTTTACCTGTTGTTTTTCACTTTAATAAAACTCTGCTACACAAAAGCTCTTGAGTGATCAAACTTGGTCCCTGGCCCCAAAGCTAAATCTTCGGAGATCATGAATCCAACATCATTCACTGTAAACTATCACTATAATGAAAGATGCTTCCATTACTTCTTACTGCTTAGGAATTCGGAGGGTTTTAGGAGCTCTTTGCCAGAAACAGGACAAAAAACAAACATATATATATACTTATATATAAGTATATATATATATATATATATTTCTTATTATAAATCACAATTTCCCAGTCACCTCAGGCTAAAATAAGGGTTCAGGCTCTGAGATCAGAGTTCATGCTTTTAGCTATATGCAGGGTCCACAGTTCAGAGATTTAGGAATCCATGATGAAGAGATTCCAAGTGTTATTACTGCTGTTAGGTAGGAAGTTAGGTATAAGCAATGAGGGGTGGCCTAGCTGAAAATGATGCAAACTGATCTATAAACCCCACCCCAGTCAGACTCAGGAGAGCTCACAGGTATACTATGAATATAACCACAGCGGCTTCTCCAACTCCAGCACACGCACACTTGATGCACAGTTCCATCCTCAAATAACCTTAGGCAGCCAGGAGTCCATTAATATTCTATACGTACATACATCTGATTGTAACAGACTGAATTATGGGAAAGATGTGCAATATAGCCTCTTGTTATGTAACCTTCAGCTGTCAATTGGCCTTGAGCATATGCCCATTTGCATTCCCTTTCCTGACTGGTGGAAGGCACAAGCTCTATTTTGCACACGCCAGAGCCAAGAGGAGGAGACAGAGTATACAAAGGGAACCCAAGAGGGATCACGGCCTCTCCTTCAGGGCTGGCCAGCTCCCACATCTCAGGAGTGTACTATCTGCTGTTTGATAAAAGATCTGTCTGCTTGAGCTGTAACCAGTCTATTGTTTTGAATCCTTGCTACAACGAGACAGGAGCCAAGAAATCCTGCCTGCTTGAGCTGTAATTATTATATTGTTCCAGATCTTTGTGATGACAAGAACCGAGGGAGAGGAGTAAACCAACCTGACACTGCCATGACAGCAACCCACGGTCAAAGGCTTCAGAGTCCCAGGCACTGAGGTTTTGTAGGTACACATCCTGCCTGCTGCCACTGTAATAAGGAAGAACAAATCTGACTCTATATTAAATATTTTCCTTTTTACTTTAATGTTTGTGCTTTGTTCCCTGTGCTTAGTCATGCTGGCTTTGCACATGTTGCCAAACTCAGCCTCTGTTCACTGGTGACAAAGTTTTGGGTGAAATGAAAAGAGTAGCTTTTATTGCTTTGCCAAGCAAAGGAACCCAATACCCTCAAGTCTATGTGACCCACCCTGGAGGGGATAGTGAGGAGTTTTATAGTGTTCAAGGAGCAGGATGTGATCAACTTTAGACAATTCTTGGATTGGCTGGCATCAAGGTGAAATTTCAAGCATCATCAATCTTCTGGTTTCAACCAGTCTAGGATCTATCATTTTGTGGTCAGCAGTTTTCATCAGAAAGGGATCTGCTTCCTGTAAAAGCAATTTAAGAATATGTGTCAGGCCTTTATCTATATCTTTCAGGGAACTGGGAGTTCAGTGATTCTTCTATGTGGCAGAATTGTAGTCTAAATTGTTACTAGTTCCCTAGCCCAACAGCTATTCTTTGTTTCTACATCTTCATATTTCCCAATCATTTACTCAAGTCAGCATTTTACTTCAAAAGACAAGGACACAGGGGTTTATACACAATTTCACAACTTTTTGGTAAAAGAATGTTGCCTATAGCCTGAAATATACAATATAGCCTATCTCAAGCCTCTGACTTTTAAGAGTCCAGTTATGTAGAGATAAAAAGTTGCAGAACAGCCTGTAGTTTATCCCATTGGAGGTTTACAGGACCATTGTGACCTGCCCTACTGGACAACTGGCATAACAAAGGCTCCAACAACAAGAAGTTTGCAAAACTAACCATGCCCCTCTCTCACCTGGCCTTTTTTTTTTTTTTTTTTTTCCCATTTTTTATTAGTTGGAGGCTAATTACTTTACAATATTGTAGTGGTTTTAGCCATACATTGATGTGAATCAACCATGGATTTACATGTATTCCCCATCCTGAACCCCCCTCCCACCTCCCTCTCCACCCGATCCTTCTGGGTCTTCCCAGTGCACCAGCCCTGAACACTTGTCTCACACATCCAACCTGGGCTGGTGATATGTTTCACCCTTGATAATATACATGTTTCAATGCTGTTCTCTCAAAACATCCCACCCTCGCCTTCTCCCATTGAGTCCAAAAGTCTGTTCTGCACATCTGTGTCTCTTTTCCTGTTTTGCATATAGGGTTATCATTACCATCTTTCTAATTTCCATATATATATGTTAGTATACTGTATTGGTCTTTATCTTTCTGGCTTACTTCACTCTGTATAATGGGCTCCAGTTTCATCCACCTCATTAGAACTGATTCAAAGGAATTCTTTTTAATGGCTGAGTAATATTCCATGGTGTATATGTACCACAGCTTCCTTATCCATTAGTCTGCTGATGGGCATCTAGGTTGCTTCCATGTCCTGGCTATTATAAACAGTGCTGCGATGAACATTGGGGTGCATGTGTCTCTTTCAGATCTGGTTTCCTCAGTGTGTATGCCCAGAAGTGGGATTGCTGGGTCATATGGCAGTTCTATTTCCAGGTTTTTAAGGAATCTCCACACTGTTCTCCATAGTGGCTGTACTAGTTTGCATTCCCACCAACAGTGTAAGAGGGTTCCCTTTTCTCCACACCCTCTCCAGCATTTATTGCTTGTAGATTTTGGATAGCAGCCATCCTGACTGGCGTGTAATGGTACCTCATTGTGGTTTTGATTTGCATTTCTCTGATAATGAGTGATGTTGAGCATCTTTTCATGTGTTTGTTAGCCATCTGTATGTCTTCTTTGGAGAAATGTCTGTTTAGTTCTTTGGCCCATTTTTTGATTGGGTCATTTATTTTTCTGGAATTGAGCTGCAGGAGTTGCTTGTATATTTTTGAGATTAATCCTTTGTTTGTTGCTTCATTTGCTATTATTTTCTCCCATTCTGAAGGCTGTCTTTTCACCTTGCTTATAGTTTCCTTTGTTGTGCAAAAGCTTTTAAGTTTCATTAGGTCCCATTTGTTTACTTTTGCTTTTATTTCCAATATTCTGGGAGGTGGGTCATAGAGGATCCTCCTCTAGGAGTTTTATAGTTTCTGGTCTTACCTTTAGATCTTTAATCCATTTTGAGTTTATTTTTGTGTATGGTGTTAGAAAGTGTTCTAGTTTCATTCTTTTACAAGTGGTTGACCAGTTTTCCCAGCACCACTTGTTAAAGAGGTTGTCTTTTTTCCATGGTATATCCTTGCCTCCTTTGTCAAAGATAAGGTGTCCATAGGTCCGTGGACTTATCTCTGGGCTATCTATTCTGTTCCATTGATCTATATTTCTGTCTTTGTGCCAGTACCATACTGTCTTGATGACTGTGGCTTTGTAGTAGAGTCTGAAGTCAGGCAGGTTGATTCCTCCAGTTCCATTCTTCTTTCTCTAGATTGCTTTGGCTATTTGAGGTTTTTTGTATTTCCAGGGCAGAAATAAATGCAAAAGTAACTAAAGAGACCATAGCAAAAATCAACAAAGCTAAAAGCTGGTTTTTTGAAAAAATAAACAAAATTGACAAACCATTAGCAAGACTCATTAAGAAACAAAGGGAGAAGAACCAAATCAACAAAATTAGAAATGAAAATGGAGAGATCAGAACAGACAACACTGAAATACAAAGGACCATAAGAGACTACTACCAGCAGCTCTATGCCAATAAAATGGACAACTTGGATGAAATGGACAAATTCTTAGAAAAGTATAACTTTCCAAAACTGAACCAGGAAGAAATAGAAGATCTTAACAGACCCATCACAAGCAAGGTAATCAAAACTGTAATCAGAAATCTTCCAGCAAAGAAAAACCCAGGAATCTATGGCTTCACAGCTGAATTCTACCAAAAATTTAGAGAAAAGCTAACACCTATCTTACTCAAACTCTTCCAGAAAATTGCAGAAGAAGGTAAACTTCTAAACTCATTCTATGAGGCCACCATCAACCTAATTCCAAAACCAGACAAAGATGCCACAAAAAAAGAAAACTACAGGCCAATATCACTGATGAACATAGACACAAAAATCCTTAACAAAATTCTAGCAAACAGAATCCAACAACATATTAAAAAGATCATATATCATGACCAAGTGGGCTTTATCCCTGGAATACAAGGATTCTTTAATATCCACAAATCAATCAATGTAATACACCACAATTAACAAATTGAAAGATAAAAACTGTATGATTATCTCAATAGATGCAGAAAAAGCCTTTGACAAAATTCAACATCCATTTATGATAAAAACTCTCCAGAAAGCAGGAATAGAAGGAACATACCTCAACATAATAAAAGCTATATATGACAAACCCACAGCAAGCATTACCCTCAATGGTGAAAAATTGAGAGCATTTCCCCTAAAATCAGGAACAAGACAAGGGTGCCCACTCTCACCACTACTATTCAACATAGTTTTGGAAGTGTTGGCCACAGCAATCAGAGCAGAAAAAGAAATAGAAGGAATCCAGATAGGAAAAGAAGAAGTGAATCTCTCATTGTTTGCGGATGACATGATCCTCTACATAGAAAACCCTGAAGACTCTACCAGAAAATTACTAGAGCTAATCAACGAATATAGTAAAGTTGCAGGATATAAAATTAACACACAGAAGTCCCTTGCATTCCTATACACTAACAATGAGAAAACAAAATGAGAAATTAAGGACAATACCAGTCACCATTGCAACAAAAAGAATAAAATACTTAGGAGTATATCTACCTAAAGAAACAAAAGACCTATACATAGAAAACTATAAAACACTGATGAAAGAAATCAAAGAGGACACAAACAGATGGAGAAACATACCGTGTTCATGGATTGGAAGAATCAATATTGTCAAAATGACTATACTACCCAAAGCAATCTATAGATTCAATGCACTCCCTATCAAGCTAGCAACGGTATTCTTCACAGAACTAGAACAAATAATTTCACCTGGCTTTTAAAAAGGCTTTGCTGAAAGCCTTCGGGGAGTTCAGGTTTTCTCTGATGCATGAGCCATCTTTCTCTTTGCATGGCCCTGAAAAAAGCCTTTCTTTGCACCAAACTCTGACATTTCAGTGTTATTTGGCCTGTGTCAGGTACAAAGCCTGTGTTTGGTTAACACCACCACCACCACCATCTCTAGCAGCACCACTGCCACCAGAAGCACCACTGTTCTTTTTCCCTGGAGGGCACCTTCTCCTTGGTTGCAAGGGAGCTGAGAATGCTAGGTGGGGGCTCTGGAGAGATACAACCTTTGGGAAAACCACCACCAGACTCAGCTCTGTTCAAGACAGGTTGTGATTCACTCCCCACAGCTTCCTCCATTCTTCACACTACAGCCCGAGTGATACCAATTCCTTTCTTTAAACCGTTAGCGGTTTCCATTTCTTGTGTGTGTGTGTGTGGGGGGGGGGGGGGGGGGGGGCGGGGCGGGGGAGAGGGCAATTGTTAGTTCTGCCTTTATTCACCCTAGTTCATTAAAAATGTGCTTTAAAAAATATTTTACTTTTTTTATTTGGTTGCTCCAGGTCTTAGTTGTGGCATGTGGGCTTTTCGATTTTTGTTGTGGCATGCAGGATGTTTAGTTATAGCATGCAGAATGTTTAGTTGTGGCTTTCAAACTCTCAGCTGCAGCATGTGGGATCTAGTTCCCTGCCCGACGAGGGATCAAACCTAGGCCCTCTGCATTGGGCGCTCAGAGTCTTAGCCACCAGACCACTAGGGAAGTCCAAAATTTTTATTTATTTTAAAGGTCCTTTAATTAGAGTGAGTACCCACTAATGTGCTTCCCAGGTGACTCAGTGGTAAAGAATCTGTCTGCCAATGCAAGAGACACAGGTTTGATCCCTGGGTTGGGAAGATCCTCTGGAGTAGGACATGGCAACCTACTCCAGTATTCTTGCCTGGAAAATTCCATTGGCAGAGGAGACTGGCTGGCTACAGTCCATGGGGTCACAAAAGAGTCAGACACAACTGTGTGACTGAGTACACATGTACACTTTCACTAATGTGGGGTATAAGTCACCCCTCTTAGCTCAGTATTTCTGTCTTTATAAAGCAGAATTTGTATAGGATTCTTATTGATCACATGGTAGTTGCAAGAATGTCAGATATAACGATGTATACAATCTAAGCAAGATACACCAATTAAAATTTATATAATGTAAAAATATACTTATTAAAAGTTACCCATGAGGACAGATGTATGCAGTGGGAAGAGTAGTTGATTGGGATTGAGGGCCCATATGCAGTAATATTGCTTTTTCTTCCTCCATTACAGTCACTGCTACTAATAGATACAGGTATTCCACAGGTATTCCATCTAGCTCCACAAGGGTAAATGGCACCCTGCTACATATATGATCTAAAGTGTGTCTGTGAATCTTCTGTGGTAACTCTCATGAAAATAGTACATAATGAACCCTATGCAGGTAGTAGAGAGCACTGGTTATTTATTCTAATTAGACTTTGAAAATGTTTAAATTTTGACTTTAATAACTGTGAAGAATATCTTTCCTCCTGCATTTTCAAAACTGACATGCACATAGAGTGGAGGAATTTCGATGTTTATTTGGCCACAGTGATAACTGAAATACTCTTTAAATACTTTTTAATAATATATTTTAGTCACACACAACATAAAACATAGATCATCTATAGCTTTAAGCTGAAAAGTAGAAGCGCATCTGAATTTTAATGCGTTTGGTTTCAGTAGTCTGTAGTTTTCTACCTTTCTCCTAAGAAATGAAACTGATGTAACTACTTGTTTAGTTTCCATTTCCTTTTGAATAATATTCAGATTCAGTTCTTTGGTCATCATGATTTTGCCTCACCTGGCTTCTGGCTTTTCCAATCATCTCCTACCACTCTCTCCTCCATACTGACCTCCTTTGGTCCTTCAATCTTTACTAAGCACATATTTTTGCTTCAGATTGTCAACCGAAAAAATAATGCAGGAGGCTGCAAATAAGAAAAGAGTTCATTTGGAGTCTTAAGAATTGCAATTCATGAGACACAGATATAGGTAAACCCAAAGGAGAGTTCTAAGGAAGAGAGTCAGAAGCTTATAAAGACAAAATTCAAGGCTATTAAAAGTTGCCTAACAAGAACTGTGATTGACTTGGGTGTGAGGCAGAAAATATTTGTCCTTAGGAATCATAAGTTGCTTTAGGGTAGTGGCCTAATAAGTAAATAGACGATCATGAATTGTTTTATGGTGAGGATCCAACAAACATCTTCAGTTTCTGGCAGGTGTTCTGGATTACTTATCAGGTCAAAAGGTCAGATTTCATCCAGGCTGAAATGTGCAAAAGCCATACTTTCTTAATGATTTCCTGGCTTCATTTTAGAGAGCTCTCTTAGCCATACTGACTCAATTTTTATTTTCCTTTCACAAGAGTCTCCTCCCTCAGTCCCCAGATGCATTGTTAGCTCCTTTTTATAGTTCAAATATGAAGTGTAAAACAAATAAATAGAGAAACAACTAGATTGTGATTAACTCTAATGCCATGGGGCTTCCCAAGTGACTCAGTGGTATAGAATCTGCCTGCCAGTGCAGGAGACAGAAAAGACACAAGTTCGATCTCTGGGTCAGGAAGATCCCTTGGAGTAGGAAATGGCAACCCACTCCAATATTTCTGCATGGAAAATTCCATGGACAAAGGATCCTGGTGGGTTATAGTTCATGGGATCGCAAAAAGTCAGACATGACTTAGTAACTGAGCACCCACACACACTAGTGCCATGGCAGCCTATTTAAGCAAACCAAAATCTAAGCCTGTGAATGTCAAGATTATATCAAAATGCTAAAGATAACCAATCACAAATAGCCAACTTGGCTTTTAGCTATAGCCAATCAAATAATTTCCTTCTTTGGTTCTGCACTTTCTCTGTGTAAGTCTCTCCTCCCAAATCCTATCAGCAGAACACTCCTAACCACTTCTGGTTTAGCACTGCCTAATGCTAATCAATTTTTTTCAAATAAACTCTCAAGATTTTTAATATGTTTCATTTTATCTTTCAATAGGTTTTGGCAAAAATGTCACAGTCTCAGAGATGCCTCCCATGACTACCCACAGTGAAAATAATCCCTCTATCATCTCTCCCCTTCCCCCAACACCCTCTCTCGCCTTGATCCTACCCTGCTCTTTATCGTCCTCATCTCCACACATTGTTTGTTTGTGCGCTTGTTTTCTATCTCTCACACTAAAATCTAAACTCCAAAAGGATATGTTTGCTTACTAATATATGCTACCTGGCACCTAGAAAGCATTAAATATTTGTTTGAATGAATGTAATGAATGGATTTTAAAAAGTCTGACTGTATGACAGAAATATCAAACATTTGCTTCCATTGTAAGTGACTGATAAATATGAGTTAGGAGTCATGTAATATTGTAAAAATAAAAATAACAGATGAAGCTAATGAGAAAAAAATAAGGTTATCTTTGCAGTGGCTCTCAGCATACTGATGAAGGAAACCAATTGCCATCTTCTCTCTGTTACAAAACTGATCATTGTCATTTAGGCTTTATTTAACTATTATTCTCATTAGTGTTCAAAATGCTAGTGATATTTAATTACTTTATCCAAAAATCAGTGGTTTATTTATGAATTGGATATTGTCCACTCTGTCTTGTAGGAACTTCCCTGGTGGTCTAGTGAGGTGATGATCAAAACCATCCTCAAGAAAAAGAAATGCAAAAAGCAAAATGGTTGTCTGAAGAGGTCTTACAAATAGCTGAGAAAAAAAGAGAAGCTAAAGGCAAAGGAGGAAAGGAAAGATATACCCATCTGAATGCAGAGTCCCAAAGAATAGCAAGGAGAGATAAAAAAGCCTTCCTAAGTTATCAGTGCAAAGAAATAGAGGAAAACAATAGAATGGGAAGAACTAGAGATCTCTTCAAGATGATTAGAGATACCAAGGGAACATTTCAAGCAAAGACGGGCACAATAAAGGACAGAAACAATATGGACCTAACAGAAAAAGAAGATATTAAGAAGAGGTGGCAAGAAAACACAGAAAAACTACACAAAAAATATCTTCATGACCCAGAAAACCATGATGGTGTGATCACTGACCTAAGAGCCAGACATCCTGGAGTGTGAAGTCAAGTGGGCCTTAGGAAGCATCACTACAAAGTTAGAGAGGGTGATAGAATTCCAGCTGAGCTGTTTCAAATCCTAAAAGATGATGTTGTGAATGTGCTTCACTCAATATGCCAGCAAATTTGGAAAACTCAGCAGTGTCCACAGGACTGGAAAAAGTCAGTTTTCATTTTAATCCCAAAGAAGGGCAATGCCAAAGAATGTTCAAACTACCACAGATTTCACTCATTTCACATGCTAGCAGAATAATGCTCAAAATTCTCCAAGCTAGGCTTAAACAGTGTGTGAACTGAGAATTTCCAGATGTTCAAGCTGGATTTAGAAAAGGCTTTTCAGCAGAGATCAAATTGCCAACATGTGTTGGATCATATAAAAAGCAAGAGAATTGTAGAAGAACATGTACTTCTGCTTCATTGACTATACTAAAGCCTTCGACTGTGTGGATCACAACAAACTGTGGAAAATTCTTCAAGAAATGGGAATACCAGACCACCTTTCCTGCCTCCTGAGAAACGGGAATACCAGACCATATTACCTACCTCCTAAGAAATGTGTATGCAAGTCAAGAAGCAACAGGTAGAACTGAAGGTGGAAAAACGACTGGATCAAAACTGGGAAAGAAGTACATCAAGGCTGTATATTGTCGCCCTGCTTATTTAACTTACATGCAGAGTACATCATGTGAAATGCTGGGCTGGATGGAACACAAGGTGGAATCAAGATTGCCGGGAGAAATATCAATAACCTCAAATATGCAGATGATTTCACCCTAATGGCAGAAAGCAAACAGGAACTAAAGAGCTTCTTGATGAAAGTGAAAGAGGAGAGTGAAAAATCTGGCTTAAAACTCAACATTTAAAAAACTAAGATCATAGCATCTGGTCTCATCACTTCATGGCAAATAGACAGGGAAATAATGGAAACAGTGACAGACTTTATTTTCTTGGACTCCAAAATCACTGCAAGTGGTGACTGCAGCTGTGAAATTAAAAGATGCTTGCTCCTTGGAAGAAAAGCTATGAGAAACCTAGATGGCTTATTAAAAAGCAGAGACATTAATTGCCAACTAATGTCCATATAATCAAAGCTATGGTTTTCCAAGTAGTCATGAATGGATGTGAGAGTTGAACC
Source organism: Cervus canadensis (assembly GCF_019320065.1). NCBI lineage: Eukaryota > Metazoa > Chordata > Mammalia > Artiodactyla > Cervidae > Cervus > Cervus canadensis. Next base: position 40,166,353 of record NC_057406.1, on the reverse strand, counting down.
ATAAAGAAGACTGAGCCCCGAAGAATTGATGCTTTTGAACTGTGGTTTTGGAGAAGACTCTTGAGAGTCCTTTGGACTACAAGGAGATCAAACCAGTCAATTCTAAAGGAAATCAGTCCTGAATATTCATTGGAAGAACTGATGCTGAAGCTCCATTATTTAGCCACCTGATTCAAAGAGCCAACTTGCTGGAAAAGACCCTGACTGGGAAAGACTGAACACAGAAGGAGAAGGGGATGGCAGAGGATGAGATGCTTGGATGGTATCACCAATTCAATGCACATGAGTTTGAGCAAGCTCAGGAGATGGTGAAGGAGAGGGAAGCCTGGCGTGCTGCAGTCTATGGGATCGCAGAGTCAGACACGACTGAGTGACTGAAGAACAACAATCCTTCTGTACTCTGGGCTCTAATAAGCTGACCTTTATAGATTGTGTAAACTTGGATCCCTTGACCTCTAACCTCTGGTTGGGTTGAAGGCATGATGGCACCAGCAGATCAAAAGAGAAGATAGAGAATGAGTTAGACTGTTTATTCTTCCAGTTCCCTCCTGTCTGGGTTGCACATGCTAACTGTGTTCCCTTACTGACCCAAAGGCCATAGCTCCTTTCTGGTGGCCTCACCTATGTTAATTCTCTCTAGATTTTGGTAATTGCGCCCTTCCTATCCTTTCAAACAGTCTCCTTGTAAACAGTCTCTTCATTAAGGTCTTGCTTTTCTTGTTTGAGTTTGTCCAGCTATTTCCTGCCTTAGATACAGAATCAAACACTGTATGCCTCAAATCCATGAGAATTAGAAAGACATGAATTTATAGCCTAGAAACAAATTAAATCAAGGATCAAGCTAATGGAAAATTTTAACAATGCAGAAGAACCTATGATCATGAGCTCTATTGTTTACAACTTGGAGTAAGACATGAGTAAAGTGAAGTGAAAGTCACTCAGTTGTGTCTGACTCTTTGGGATCCCATGGACTATACAGTCCATGGAATTCTCCAGGCCAGAATCCTGGAGTGGTTAGACTTTCCCTTCTCCAGGGGATCTTCCCAACCCAGGGATAGAACCCAGGTCTCCCCCACTGAAGGCAGATTCTTTCCAGCTGAGTCACCAGGGAAACTCTCTTTCCCAGAAATCCCCAGAAAAATTTTCCTGCTTCTTATTGGCCATGAATGAATCTTATGCCCATGTGACCATTCTTGAATCCATTAGATGGCTAAGGGAATATTGTAATTTTTTTATTAGTCTAAGCCTGCTAACCCTTGAATCAATTACTACAATAATCACTGATTAGCATTAATCTAGACCCATCTCTGAAGATGGGGTCAGTCCGCAAACCATATAGCTGGTATAAAATAAGGGAGGAATGAGATGAGTATGTTAAAGCAATTATAATAGACATCAGACCTATCTTATTCAGGAGCAAGAGATTCGTATTCTTGATATAGTTGTGGCAAGTATCTGAGAGGCTAGTTTGCAAATTGTAGGCCCTAAAATCTGTAGGAAATTATTGTAAAATCCGTTCTAGTTCTAAGAATTGTGATATCATGAGGATTTATACATCTTTGACTTTTAAAATGATTGACTAGAAATAACTAGAACTTTTTTATCCCACTATTTTATATAATTGACATTTCCTTAAAAAAAAATGTGACATCTTTTTGACTATTCAGAAGAATATAGTTAATCTTGAAGAATGCAGGCACCCAAAGTTGAACACCTCATAAGACTGGAGCAGGGACCTGCATTATTCTGGTATTGAAGAATGAAGTGATCAATGGGAAGACCTAGATGGACAGCTGTGTAGCACTCAAGCTGGGGAGCCCTCAACAAACAGACAGGAAGGACCATGAAGCCTGCTGTTATCTGATCTGTCAAGGTCTTCTGGGGTCTAAATGATCAGAGCAGCAGAGAATTCTTCCCCCAGATTACTGAATTCATATGTAAATACATATACTATTGCTGGTATTCAGTATTTCTGCTAAAAGCAAACCAGCATGATTTCCAGATCTACAGCACCAAGCCTATATTTTCCATACCCTACAAAATTCAGAAATGGAATGGACCTAACAGAAGCACAACATGTTAAGAAGAGATGGCAAGAATAAACAGAACTGTACAAAAATATCTTAATGACCAGATAACCATGATAGTGTGATCACTCACCCAGCATTAGACATGATGGAGTGCAAAGTCAAGTGGGCCTTAGGAAGCACCACTACAAACAAAGCTAGTGGAGGTGATGGAATTCCAGCTGAGCTATTTCAAATCCTAAAAGATGATGTTGTGAAAGTGCTACATTCAATATACCAACAAGTTTGGAAAACTCAGCAGTGGCCACAAGGCTTGTACATCTGGAAGTTCTCAGCTGGAACTTTCCAGAAGTTCACATCTGGAAAAGGTCAGTTTTCATTCCAGTCCCAAAGAAAGAATGTCCAAAGAATGTCCATACTACTGCACCATTGCACTCATTTCATGTGCTAGCAAGGTCATGCTCAAAATCCTTCAAGCTAGGCTTCAACAGTACATGAACTGAGAACTTCCAGATGTACAAGCTGAATTTAGAAAAGGTAGAACAACCAGAGATCAAACTGCCAACACCCATTGGATCATAGAGAAAGCAAGAGAGTTCCAGAAAAACATCTATTTCTGCTTTATTGACTATGCCAAAGTCTTTGACTGTGTGGATCACAATAAACTGTGGAAAATTCTGAAAGAGATGGGAATACCAGATCACTTGACCTGCCTCTTGAGAAACCTGTATGCAGGGCAGGAAGCAACAGTTAGAGCTGGACATGGAACACAAACTGGTTCCAAATAGGAAAAAGAGTATGTCAAGGCTGTATATTGTCACCCTGCTTATTTAACTTATATGCAGAGTACATCATGAGAAATGCTGGGCTGGAAGAAGTACAAGCTGGAATCAAGATTGCCGGGAGAAATACCAATAACCTCAGATATGCAGATGACACCACCCTTATGACATAAAGTGAAGAGGAACTAAAAAGCCTCTTGATAAAAGTGAAAGTGAAAAAGCTGGCTTAAAACTCAACATTCAAAAAATGAGGATCATGGCATCTGGTCTGATCACTTCATGGCAAATAGACGGGGAAACAATAGAAGCAGTGACAGACTTTATTTTCTTGGGCTCCAAAATCACTGTGGATGGTGATGGCAGCCATGAAATTAAAAGATGCTTGCTCCTTGGAAGAAAAGTTATGACCAACCTAGACAACATATTAAAAAGCAGAGACATTACATTTCTGACAAAGGTCCATCTAGTCAAAGCTATGGTTTTTCCAGCACTCATGTACAGATGTGAGATTTGGACCATACAGAAAGCTGAGTGCCAAAGAATTGATGCTTTCAAACTGTGGTGTTGGAGAAGACTCTTTAGAGCCTGTTAGACTGCATGGAGATCAAACCAGTCCATCCTAAAGGAAATAAACACTGAAGATTCATTGGAAGGACTAATGCTGAAGATGAAGTTCCAATACTTTGGCCACCAGATGGGAAGAGCTGACTCACTAGGAAAGACCCTGAGCTGGGAAACATCGAAGGCAGGAAGAGAAGGGGACAAAAGAGGACAAGATGTTTGGATGTAATTACCAACTCGATGGACATGAGTTTGAGCCAATTTCAAGAGATGGCAAAGGACACAGAAAACTGGCGTGCTGCAGTCCATGAGGTCACAAAGAGTTGGACATGACTGAGTGGCTGAACAACAGCAAAATTCACATGTCCAAAATTTAACATCACTGTCTCTTCAAAAACGCTCTCTAATCCTCTCAGCTCATTAAATACACCACCATATGTCCCTTAGTTCTCCAAACGTAAATTCTAGATATTAGCCTTAACTCATCTCTTTCCCCTTCACTCCAACCAATTGCTAGTGAAATTCAAAAAGAAGAACTATTGTTCAGCTTTCAGAGGCAGAAGAGCAGGCCTCTGACCTGCCTGGACACTGCCCACAGTCTATGTCTGTCTACTAGCGCATCAAGTCAGGCAGTTCTTCAGATAAGAAAGGGAGTGCGTCTTGGAATTCTTCAGACCCTGGAGGCCTAGCCAGCCTCCTGGGATCTACGAAGTCTTATGACTCACAAGTGAAACAAACAGCATTGTAAAAGTTTGAGTAAAACCATAGCTGCATTTTTGTAAGCAAACTGATGATGATAACAGTTTGTAGTCTGGGATTATAAATTGGAGTCCCCCCAAACTGAAATTTGACATCTCACCCATGGAGTAGACACACTACTTGGACCCCTTTCTCAATTAAGACTCCAGATTGCTGTTAATGTGGAACTTCCCAGTGCTGTTCAAGTCTGGATGTAGGTGTTGTCTCAATTTGGTGATGAATACACTGTTCAGTTCAGTTCAGTCGCTTAGTCATGTCCAACTCTTTGCGACCCCGAGAACCGCAGCATGTCAGACCTCCCTGTCCGTCACCAATTCCCAGAGTTTACCCAAACTCATGTCCATCGAGATGGTGATGCCATCTAACCATCTCATCCTCTGTTGTCCCATTCTTCTTCTGCCTTCAATCTTTCCCAGCATCAGAGTCATTTCAAATGAGTTGGCTCTTCGCATCAGGTGGCCAAAGTATTGGAGTTTCAGCTTCAACATCAGTCCTTCCAATGAACACCCAGGATTGATCTCATTTAGGATGGACTGGTTGGATCTCCTTGTAGTCCAAGGGACTCTCAAGAGTCTTCTCCAACACCACAGTTCAAAAGCATCAATTCTTCGGCACTCAGCTTTCTTTATAGTCCAACTCTCACATCCATACATGACCACTGGAAAAACCATAGCCTTGACTAGACAGACCTTTGTTGACAAAGTAACATCTCTGCTTTTTAATATGCTATCTAGGTTGGTCATAATTTTCCTTCCAAGGAGTAAGTGTCTTTTAATTTCATGGCTGCAATCACCATCTGCAGTGATTTTGGAGCCCAGAAAAATAAAGTCAGCCACTGTTTCCACAGTTTCCCCATCTATTTGCCATGAAGTGATGCAACCGGAGGCCATGATTTTAATTTTCTGAATGCTGAGCTTTAAGCCAACTTTTTCACTCTCCTCTTTCACTTTCATCAAGAGGTTTTTTAGTTCTTCACTTTCTGCCATAAGGGTGGTGTCATCTGCATATCTGAGGTTATTGATATTTCTCCCAGCAATCTGATTCCAGCTTGTGCTTCCTCCAGCCCAGCGTTTCTCATGATGTACTCTGCATATAAGCAGGGTGACAATATACAGCCTTGACATACTCCTTTTCCTATTTGGAACCAGTTTGTTGTTCCATGTCCAGTTCTAACTGTTGCTTCCTGACTTGCATACAGGTTTCTCAAGAGGCAGGTCAGGTGGTCAGGTATTCCCATCTCTTTCAGAATTTTCCAGTTTATTGTGATCCATATAGGCAAAGGCTTTACCATAGTCAATAAAGCAGAAATAGATGTTTTTCTGGAACTCTTGTTTTTTTCATGATCCAATGGTTGTTAGCAATTTGATCTCTGGTTCCTCTGCCTTTTCTAAACCCAGTATGAACATCTCGAAGCTTATGGTTCACGTATTGCCGAAGCTGGCTTGGAGATTTTTGAGCATTACTTTGCTAGCATGTGAGATGAGTGCTATTGTGTGGTAGTTTGAGCATTCTTTGGCATTGCCTTTCTTTGGGATTTAAATGAAAATTGACCTTTTCCAGTCCTGTGGCCACTGCTGAGTTTTCCAGATTTGCTGACATATTGAGTGCAGCACTTTCACAGCATCATCTTTAAGGGTTTGAAATAGCTCAACTGGAATTGCATCACCTCCCTTAGCTTTGTTCATAGTGATGCTTCCTAAGGCTCACTTGACTTCATATTCCAGGATGCCTGGCTCTAGATGAGTATTCACACCATCGTGATTATCTGGGTTTTGAAGATCTTTTTTTTACAATTCTTCTGTGTATTCTTGCCACCTCTTCTTAATATCTTCTGCTTCTGTGAGGTCCATACCATTTCTGTTCTGTGTTGTGTCCATCTTTGCATAAAATGTTTTCTTGGTATGTCTAATTTTCTTGAAGAGATCTTTAGGCTTTACCATTCTATTGTTTTCCTTCAGTTATTTGCATTGACCTCTGAGTAAGGCTTTCTTATCTCTCCTTCCAATTCTTTGGAAATCTGCATTCAAATAGATATATCTTTCCTTCTCTCCTTTGTTTTTGCTTCTCTTTTTTTCATAGCTATTTGTAAGGCCTCCTCAGACAGCCATTTTGCTTTTTTGCATTTCTTTTTCTTGGGGATGGTCTTGATCCCTGTCTCCTGTACAATGTCATGAACCTCCATCCATAGTTCATCAGGCACTCTGTCTATCAGATCTAGGCCCTTAAATCTATTTCTCACTTCCACTGTATAGTCATAAGGGATTTGATTTAGGTCATACCTGAATGGTTTAGTGGTTTCCCCCACTTTCTTCAATTTAAGTCTGAATTTGGCAATAAAGAGTTCATGAACTGAGCCACAGTCAGCTCCTGGTTTTGTTTTTTTCTGACTGTATAGAGCTTCTCCATCTTTGGCTGCAAAAAATATAATCAATCTGATTTCGGGGTTGACCATCTGGTGATGTCCATGTGTAGAGTCTTCTCTTGTGTTGTTGGAAGAGGGTGTTTGCTATGACCAGTGCGTTCTCTTGGCAAAACTGTATCAGCCTTTGCCCTGCTTCATTCTGTAATCCAAGGCCAAATTTGCCCATTGCTCCAGGTGTTTCTTGACTTCCTACTTATGCATTCCAGTTCCTATAAAGAAAAGGATATCTCTTTTGGGTGTTAGTTCTAAAAGGTCTTGTAGGTCTTCATAGAATTGTTCAACTTCAGCTTCTTTAGCACTACTGGTCAGAGCATAGACTTGGATTACCGTGATATTGAATGGTTTGCCTTGGCAATGAACAGAGATGATTCTGTCTTTTTTGAGATTGCATCCAAGTACTGAGTTTCAGACTCTTTTATTGACTATGATGGCTACTCCATTTCTTCTAAGGGATTCTTGCCCACAGTAATAGATATAATGGTCATCTGAGTCAAATTCACCCATTCCAGTATATTTTAGTTTGCTGATTCCTAGAATGTCAATGTTTACTCTTGCCATTTCCTGTTTGACCACTTCCAATCTGCCTTGATTCACGGACCTAACATTCCAGGTTCCTATGAAACATTGCTCTTTACAGCATCAGACCTTGCTTCTATCACCAGTCACATCCACAACTGGGTGCTGTTTTTGCTTTGACTCCATCCCTTCTTTCTTTCTGGAGTTATTTCTCCACTGATCTCCAGTAGTATATTGGGCAGCTACTGACCTGTGGAAATCATCTTTCAGTGTCCTATCTTTTTGCCCTTTGATGCTGTTCATGGGGTTCTCAAGGCAAGAATACTGAAGTGGTTTGCCATTCCCTTTTCCAGTGGACTACATTCTGTCAGACCTCTCCACCATGACCTGTTACTTCTATTTTTTTTTCTATTTCTTTTTTTTCTTCTAAGGACTATGTATTGAAATTAATTTAAATAATCTTCTATTAAAAGTTGAAATCATTTATTTTTGTGTAATGAGTGGTTTCTTTTGTTAAGGAATCCTTTAAACCTAAAATAAACTAAAACTTTTGGCAAAACTAAATGGATGCTGTGAGCCAGATTCATGAACCCAAATGCTACTTTTTTAAAAAATGAAAAAATAAATAAGAGGTTAAGACTAATCAAGTTTTTATTCCCAGATGGGATGATTTGCTGACTGCTTAGGACCCTAAATTAAGGCAGGCTGAATCTTTAGAAGTTATTGAATGTTTGCAGCTGTGCCAATTGAGAAAGGACAAAAATGTACCATGCTGGGTTGGAGAGGCTGGATCCTCCTCCTTGCCTACTATGAGGTACATGATTAAAATTGGTTGAAGAGAAATTAAAGTTGGAGAAAAATTAATGTGATTTGCACGTATGATTGTTTATCTTAGAATGTCAAAATTACATTTTAGCTGACCAAATCTCCACTTTCTAGTGTGTAACCGAAAAAACCTGCTGTAAAGTTTGCACAAGGTAAGTGTCAAAAGTGGTGCGGTAAGGTTAACAAAAGAAAGTTCATTCTTGGAAAATGATGGGAGAAAAAGCAAAGAGACCAAGAGATATTTTAAATCTCAAACAGAAACTATGAAATCTCCGTCTGTCTGGATATATGTATATGTCTCAGTATGTATTTTTATATTTGGAAATATTGCTAAGGGTAATTTGTAAATGAACTCTATTTAATTCCTTAAATAAAAGTAAGTGCTTACAAATCAAGCAATTATAAATACAAAAGAACTAAGCTAAATAAATTTCAGGTTCACTGGGAAATATTTAGTCTTAAATTAACAGCTGGCATTATGATTGTTAAGGTAATTAACATAGACATGCTGTGAAGGTGCAGTACTCATTAGGCCATCAAATTTGGAAAACTCAGCAGGGGCCACAGGACTGGAAAAGGTCAGTTTTCATCACAATCCCAAAGAAAGTCAATGCCAAAGAATGTTCAAACTACCACACAATTGCACTCATCTCACACACCAGAAAAGTAATGCTCAAAATTCTCTATGCTAGGCTTCAACAGTACATGAACTGAGAACTTCCAGATGTTCAAGCTACATTTAGAAAAGGCAAAGGAAGCAGAGATAAAATTGCCAACATCTATTGGCTCATAGAAAAAGCAAGAGAGTTCCAGAAAAACATCTACTTCTGCTTTATTGACTATGCCAAAACCTTTGACTGTGTGGATCACAATAAACTGTGGAAAATTCTTCAAGAGATGGGAATACCAGACCACCTTACTTGCTTCCTGAGAAACTTGTATGCAGGTCAAGAAGCAACAGTTAGAACCACACATGGAACAAAGGACTGGTTCCAAACTGGGAAAGGAGTATGTCAAGGCTTTATATTGTCACCCTGCTCATTTAACTTCTATGCAGAGTACATCATGTGAAATTCCTGGCTGGATGAATCACAAGCTGGAATCAAGATTGCTGGGAGAAAGATCAATAACCTCAGATATGTAGATGACATCTCCTTATGGAAGAAAGCAAAGAGAAACTAAAGAGTCTCTTGATGAGGTGAAGAGGAGAGTGAAAAAGTTGGCTTAAAATTCAGCATTCAAAAAACTAAGATTATGGCATCTGGTCCCATCACAGCATGGCAAATAGATGGAGAAACTATGGAAACAGTGAGAGACTTTATTTTCCTGGGCTCCAAAATCACTGTGGATTGTGACAGTAGTGTGAAATTAAAAGATGCTTGCTCCTTGGAAGAAAAGCTATGGCCAACCTAGAGAGAAAATTAAAAAGCAGAGACATTACTTTGCTGACAAAAGTCCATCTAGTCAAAGCTACGGTTTTCCCAGTGGTCATGTATGGATGTGAGAGTGGGACCATAAAGAAAGCTGAGTGTCAAAGAACTGATCCTTTTGAAATGTGGTGTTGAAGAAGACTCTTGAGAATCTTTTGGACAGCAAGGAGATCAAACCAGTCAATCCTAAAGGAAATCAGTTCTGAATATTCAGTGGAGGGACTGACGCTGTAGCTGAAGCTCCAACACTTTGGCCACCTGATGCAAAGAACTGACTCATTGGAAAAAACCTTGATGATGGGAAAGATTGAAGGCAGGAGGAGAAGGGGATGACAGAGGATGAGATGGTTGGATGGCATCACTGACTCAACCAACATAAGTTTGAGCAAGCTCCAGGAGTTGGTGATGGACAGGGAAGCCTGGTATGCTGCAGTCCATGGGGTCGCAAAGAGTCAGACAGGACTGAGCAACTGAACTGAACTGAACTGAGACATGTCTTCGTAGTCATTGACATTAAGTGTAATACTTTCACTGTGCCTATGTTTAATATAATTTAAATAAAATCTTGTTATATCTGTTACAAATTTGTCAGAAAGGAAAGTAACTCAATGTGAAGAAACTTTTCAGGAAAGAAAATGTAAATGAGATAAGAACTTTTAGGTTAAACTCTACTAAGAATAAGTAAGCTTCAGGAATATCTACCTAAAATTGTTTTTCCAGATTTTGGTAAATTGAAATTCTAGGATTTTGGTAAATTAAGTTAAATGATGCAAGCTTATTAAATAACTAGGCCACTTGCAAGTAAAATAAGATGCTAAAATATTAATTAATAAACACTAGCTTCCTTTTATGGAGAAACAAAAAGTTTAAAACTAATAGTGAGTATGTTTGGGATCATCCTGAGTTTTTCTCTATAAGAAAGTAAATATTTTTAGAAATTATCACTGATGTTTATGTTCACCAATCTACTGAGTGCTAATATAAAGGACAGTTTATGGTTGCTTAAGGAAAGTGGGATATGTGTTTTTAGAAAAGAAGGTATGATGAATGGAACTGCATTATGTTAAGGGAAACAGAAGTAGGTCTGACTTACATGTGTCTATTTTTCAATGAGAAAATAAAGTTATGGATACAGAAAGTAAAAGCAAGGTTTGTGGAAAGTGGACATGGGAAAAGAGTTTTATTCATGGTACAAGTTTTCTTGGGATGTTGAGCTTCCTTTGATAACAGATTCTGTTTCTTTACCTCTTAAGTGGTCTGTTCTGTATTTGCTTTGAAAACTTTTATTGTTACTTTGGCTGAGTGAATAACTATTGTTTCATAGTGACTTGTGATCTTACCTGACTGAGTGTTCTTAACCCTTTGATATTTTTGACAGACCTTCCTCAAATCAAATTGTAATGAAATTCTTTTGACTTCTAACCACTTTGGGGTGCTTCAGAGGATTCCTGAGGCATCCCAAAGAAAGATACTAATCAATTAGTTTCATTTGGTATGTTAAAGTTTATGGGAAGTACTATAAAATAACTAATAAATCTTCTCAGGTTATATTATATGGTAAAAGTTACTAATATAGATATTCTAGAAAGTAAATAGAAATAATAAAGATTTGATATGTCCTGGTAAAATTTTATCAGTCATAACTCTAGTTACTATATTAAAGTGTTACATGTCACAGTAGTAACCAAGTTACTTTGTCAATTGCATTGTAATCAGATTTTAAACGTGTTTTTTTAAGTCTTTTTGTTATTATAGAGAGTTATGGCTTCACCCTGATGCCTTGCAAAAATACTGCCTCTTCAAGATTTAGGACTTTCTAAGATTAAATTAAAATTAACCAGATAAACAAATTTTTTTATTATCAGTAAGCTGCTATCAGACTGGAATTTGGTTTTCTCTGTTAAGGCAACAAAGTTTTCTTGGCATGCAGCATTTGATAACACATTAGGTGAATTTCTCTGTCTTTAAATAATTTCTACATGTTTTTAAAAGCTTTTGTTACTTTGTTAAAGTAAATAAATATTATTTCACAATGATCTATGAAGTTTGTAGCACACATAAATAAAGCTCATTCTGTTTCTACAAAAAATTAACACCTCATTGTCAGACTTTCCCTGGCAGCTCAAATGGTAAAGAATCTTCCTTCAGTGCAGAAGACCTGAGTTTGATCCCTGGGTCAGGAAGATCCCCTGGAGAAGGGAATGCCTACCCACTCCAGAATTCTTGCCTAGAGAATTCCATGGACAGAGGAGGCTGGCAGGCTACAGTCCATGGGGTTGCAAAGAGTCAGACACGGCAGTGCTATTAACATTTTCACTTTCAGTTTCATGTCCTTAGGACATGGCAACGGTCTACTCCTAAATCAAGGAATTTTGAATGGATAAGCAATAGCTGTAGATCAACAGTCAGGGCTGTGGGAAATCTAAGATAGCCGCGTGGCTTTTTCTGGCTCTCTGGCAAACCTCATTTTTTTTTTTTTTAACTTGATGGTATCAAACCTTCCCTGGCTTCAGGGTTAATGCCCTCACAAAATTTTTTGTTTCATTGAATAGAAAATTCTAGTTTTGTTCATTGAGATCTATGTTGACCAAGACTCACTTACCAATAGTTACTTGCTGTTATGTTTTATTGCTAAAAGGTTTAATTGAACTATTCTAAAGCTTAACTCAGCAACCTATCTTTGGATGGAAATCATGAACTACAACCAGGGGACATAAAATTACATGTATCTATCAATGAATTATATGCTACTTGGAGCTTATGGCAAAAACAACAAGGCAAAAGAGAGCCTTTGGGTCTCTGGGACAGGGAAACTTCCAGAGGTGAAAAGAGTTATACCAAGAGGAGTCAATTTGCTGAATTATATGTAATATATCAGGTTCTAAAACATTAACAGAATGTCAAATTTATACAGATTCTTATTCAGTAGCCAATGGATTGGCCACTTAGCTTTCCAGGTGGGTAAAGAATAATGTAAATTCATTGCAAGGAATTATGGGGAAAGGAATTAAGGTCCAACATTTGGGAACCTGTTCAAATCTCTAATGTTTCAGTCTTCAATGTAGAAGCTCACAGTATTCCAAATCTATGGAACAATGGTATAACTCTATTATAGATGAATAAGCCCAAATTCAAACAGTAGAAGTTGACTCAGACTTTGGCGACTTAAAAGGTTTGACTTTATGGGCATGCCGAAAAATGTGGCCATCCGGGGGGAAAAAAGCAAGATACAGGTGGGCTCAGGATCAAGGTATTTCTTTAACTATCAAACTCATTAAATCTGCTATTTTACAATGTCCAATTTGTCAACATATTAAGCATAGAAGCTTGCCACACCTATCAAAGGACAATTGGCATGTGGGCAAATATGGCAAATTGATTATATTGGATCCATTAATTTGAGACAAAGGATGTCAACACATGTGTACTGCTGTGGACACCTATTCTGGATATTTAGTGGTCATTCTCTTCAGGAAAGCCACTTAGGCTAAAACTTAAAACACTGGAGATAATTTATATTATGGTGTTCCATTTCAATTTGAGAGTGACAATGGGTTACATTTTAAAGGTAAGTTAATGCATGAGTTTGCCCAGGAACATAACATAGAATGGATTTTTCATATCCCTTATTATCTGCAAGCTGCTGGTTTGATTTAAGGAAGGAATGGTCTGCTTATACAGCGATTAGTTAAACTTGGAGAGGGCTTTTATAAAAACTGGAGAACAGGTGGCTCATTGGTAAAGAACCTGCCTACTAATGCAGAAGACACGAGTTCAGTCCCTGTGTCAGGAAGATCCCCTGGAGAAGGAAATGGCAACCCACTCCAGTATTCTTGCCCACTCCAGAAATCCCCTGGACAGGAGGTGCCTGGAAGGCTACAGTCCATGAGGTTGCAAAAGAGTCAAACATGACTTAGCAATTGAGCATGAGCATGAGGAGAATCAGAAACTCCTTTGATGAGGATGATTATTCCAAATTTACAAATTCATAAAATACACTTCTTTCCTGGAACAACTGAGTATTGGGAAATTTGGAAAAGGAAATGACAACCCACTTCAGTATCTTGTCTGAGAAATCCTATGAACAGAGGAACCTGGCAGACTACAGTCCCCAGGGTTGCAAAGGAGCCAGACACTAAAACTGAGAGACTAAACAACAACAACAAATTGGAAAATTAGCCCAGGAGCATTAGCTCCTTTCCAAGCTACTCCTGAGGCCACTGGACAGGATTTGTACTCTATATCTGAACACAGACTTACTGAAAGATTGACATGTGCTATTTCAACTGGTATTGTAATTAAAATGCCTCCCAGACACTTTGGATTAATCAAAGAGTGTTCCAGTGTAGCATTAAGAGGGATCTGTGTCCATGGGGGAGTTATAGATCCAGACCACCAAGGAGAAATCTTAGTAGTTTTACAAACTGAAGGAAAAGATGATCTATTTGTTAATAAACATAATAAAATTGCCAAATTGCTGATTTTTCTGATGTAATTGGAAAAGTACAAAAAGGAAACTCTCCTACCGTACTAACAGAGGTGATAGAGGGTTTGGGTCCACAAATGAAATACATGCAATTGGAGCTAAAGTCTGGGTGAAGCAGCCTAGCAGTCCTCCTATACCTGCTGATGTGATTATACAGGGAAAGGATAACACTGTATTAGTGATGATCCTTGGACAGGAAAGATGGAAATATGTGCCATTAACCCACTGTTAATTCTCACAAATAGATTATTCTTAGAAACCTGACTGCAATGCAGATTGTCATTCGCACCTCAACCTTCAAGGATCTTTAGCTGGAGAAACATGAGCTGGACCTGAACTCAAGATAACTTTTCCTGCCCAGCAAGTAAGCTTGTCTTTCTTAACTTTGACTTTCTAAGGACAAAATTTATGTTTGCTAGATTACACAGCATTGGTCAAGACATAGCTCAAGCCTTGACCATTAATGCTAAGTGGATGCCTACAACATTAAAACCACATGAACTTAACTTTAACTTACTACAAAGACTCTTTACAGTTGTTTTAATGACTCAGTAATATTTCAGCTATATCAAACTAAATCCTTGACTGACATGTTTGATTGGATTGTTCTATGCACCTGTTATATTACCTTGCTCAAAAGGATAAGGCCCAAGGAATTTTAATGTCTACTAATGCATATGAGTGGAAAAATTATTTAGAGAATGGTTCCTAAAAATCATTGGGTATTTATCCCTGAAGGCATTACCAAATGCACTGACACCTGATGCCAAGGAACTCTACACCATTATGGTTTATTCAATGTGAATTTAATGTGCCAGTTTTACCTATTCTTTTTGGAGAACACTGGCTACCTCATTTCACTGGAAATTATTTGGATGTTAATAATCACACTCACTTACTGATAGACTGTAACAAGGCTACTGAGGGACTGCTATGTGGACCAACTTTTCACATTTGGGATCCCTGCTTATTGGAGAACTCCATCAACTACTGTGAATGGGCTGTCTTCCCTAAATCCTATGTTTTTGAAATAGCCCCTCAATTTGTATGTATCGTAACCAATGATGTAGAAATTACTTTTACATATCAGTTAGGAACCCCTTTTCTCAGATGCCTAACACATGTTGATCATTTATATTGCAAGTGATAGTAGTGTGAAAGTGTTAGTTGCTCAGTCATGTCCAACGTTTTCTGACATCCCCCCCCCCTCCCCCCATGGACTATAGCCCTCCACACTCCTCTATGAGATTTCTCAGGTTACAATACTGGAGCGGGTAGCCATTCCCTTCTCCAGGGAATCTTCCTGAGTCAGGGATCAAACCCAGGTCTCCTGCATTGCAGGTGGATTCTTTACCATCTGAGCTACCAGGGAAGCACTTATATTGGAAGGGTTTCACCTATTTATTTTCTCTTACTCCCCCATGAGAACTCAGGTATTGTGTACTTAAATGTTATTCCCTACTCTTTCTATTCCCAATATTAGCTTCCCCTTAAGTAAGATTTTGCAAGGAATCAGAGTCACAAAATTTCATAGATAAACATAATTGTACCTTGATAGAACATTCTGTTATTACTACTATTGCTGCAAATAAGTTAATAGATGTAGGAGTTGATGTACAAAAACAAACTTCTCGTTCATGGGATTTTTTTCTTTACTAAATCCCCTACTGCCCAAAAATTGTTTTCTGCATTGTTTAACCCATACTTGTTTCTTTGATCACTTTGTTTCTATTGACCATTTAGAACTGCTATTAACATTTGATTTATAGAATTAAGAAGACTGCTCATTTTGTCTGCTTTATTCCTGTGCGCTACAGCCTAAACAATCTTGAGGCTGACTGTTAGGAAATTAAAACAGAGGAAGTCGTGTTCAGGCTTCAGAAGTAGGGGAGCAGGCCTCTGACCTGCCTGGACACTGCCGGGATTATGTGCCTGCCTGCAAGCTCAGCAAGTCAGAAGGCACTTTAGATAAGAAAGGGAGTAGGCCTGGGAACTCTTGAGCCCCTGGAGGTCTGGCCAACACCATGGGGTCTAATAAGTTTTATATCTCACAAGGTCAAACAAATAACATAATGTTGTTTAAATAAAGTAAAACCAATCCCTCCCCTACAATGGGCAGAAGCCAGAAGGCTGATAATTAAGATTCCTCAAACATCAGTCATCCTGTTACCTCACCACTGACCAATCAGAAAAAATTTCCTCAAGCTGATCACACACCTGCTGCCCTCATCCTTTATTGTTGTTTAGTCGCCAATTGTGTCTGACTCTTTTGCGACCCCATGGACTTTAGCCCACTAGGCTACTCTGTCCATGGGATTTCCCAGGTAAGAATACTGGAGTGGGTTGCCATTTCCTTCTCCAGGGATCTCCCCAACCCAGGGATCAAACTCATGTCTTCAGCATTGGCCAGCAGATTCTTTATCACTGAGCCACCTGGGAAGCCCACCCTCACCCCCAGGGTTGTCTTTAAGAACTCTTGCCTGAAAGCCATGAGGGAAATTCTGATGTTTGGCACATCAGCTGCCTGTTTTCCTTGCTTGGAGCCTTGTACTTTCTCTCACCACAGTCCACTGTCAGTAGATTGGCTTGGCTTCAGGTAGGATGAGCAAGAGCCCAGTTCGATTCAGTGACAAAGAATGTCCCACAAAAATAAAAATATGTACTATTAATATCTTACCCTTCATAGAAAAAGTTTGCCTATTTCCTCCTCTATACTTGCTTCTCACCACTCTCCATTGTAGCAAACCCAAACTATTTTCAGTCCCTAACAGACTATGTTTTTCTCTCTGATCTGCTCTCCTCTCCCACCCCTCCATGATGTTTCAACAGAACTAACTCCATTTTCACATTTAACAGTTGCTTTGATTGCCCTTTTATTTGTCTGGTTCAAGTGTTCACCACTGAATCCTCAGCACCCAGCACAATTCTTGCCCTTCTTCAGCACTGGTAAAAGTGTGGTGATTGAATTAGCAGCATCTTGAAGAAATGAACAATACTGTGTTCCAACTTTCAAAAGTCTGCAGAAGGAAGACATATAAATGACAAATTAATTTTCAAAGAAGAATTAAAAAGCATCAAAGAGTAGCAAGTATTCTGCGGTATAACCAAGTAGAGAGAATGCCACCAGGTGAAAGTTTCCCTTTCTTTAGAATTCTTTCTGATTTGAACACAAGCCCCCTCTATGATGAAATTCTTACTGAGCTTTTTTTTAGTCATGTACTGTTCTCACCTGTAAAATAAAGCTAAATAATTCCAATTACCAAGGGAACATTTCTGCAAAGATGGGCACAATAAAGGACAGAAACGGTATGGACCTAACAGAAGTAGAACATATTAAGAAGAGGTAACAAGAATACACAGAACTATACAAAAAAGATCTTAATGATGCAGATAACCATGATCGTATGATCACTCAGCTAGAGCCAGACATCCTGGGGTGCAAAGTCAAGTGGGCCTTAAGAAGCATCACTATGAACAAAGCTAGTGGAGGTGATAGAATTCCAGCTGAGCTATTTCAAATCCTAAAAGATGATGCTGTGAAAATGCTGCACTCAATATGCCAGCAAATTTGGAAAACTCAGCAATGGCCACAGGACTGGAAAAGGTCAATTTTCATTTAAATCCCAAAGAAGGGCAATGCCAAAATTGTACAAACTACTACACAACTGCATTCATTTCACATGCTAGAAAGATCATGCTGAAAATCCTTCCAGCCAGGCTTCAACAGTATGTGAATCGAGAACTTCCAGATGTACAATTTAGATTTAGAAAAGGCAGGGGAATCAGAGATCAACTTGCCAACACCTGTTGATCATAGAAAAAGCAAGAGAATTCCAGAAAAACATCCACTTCTGCTTCACTGACTATGCTAAAGCCTTTAACTCTGTGGATCACAACAAACTGTGGAAAACTCTTAAAAGAGATGGAAGTACCAGACCACCTTACCTGTCTCCTGAGAAACCTGTATGCAGGTCAAGAAGCAACAGTTAGAACTGGACGTGAAACAACAGTTTCAAAATTGGGAAAGAAGTACATCAAGGCTATATATTCTCAACCTGTTTATTTAACTTATACAGAGTACACCATGCAAAATGCCCGGCTGGACGAACAACAAGCTGGAATCAAAATTGCATGGAGAAATATCAACACTCTCAGATATGGAAATGACACCATCCTTATGGAAAAAAAGGAAGAGGAACTACAGACTCTTGATGAAGGTGAAAGTGGAGAGTGAAAAAGGTGGCTTAAACTCAGCATTCAAAAAACTAAGATCATGGCATCCACTCCCATTACTTCATGGCAAATAGGTGGGGGAAAATGGAAACCGTTCAGTTCAGTTCAGTGGCTCAGTCACATCTGATTCTTTGTGACCTCATGGACTGCAGCACAGCAGGCTTCCCTGTCCATCACCAACTTCCAGAGCTTGCTCAAATTCATGTCCATCAAGTTGGTGATGCCTTTCAACCATCTCATCCTCTGTTGTACCCTTCTTCTCCTGCCTTTTATCTTTCCAAGCAGCAAGGCCTTTTCCAATGAGTTGGCTCTTGGCATCAAGTGGCTAAAATACTGGAGTTTCAGCTTCAGCATCAGTCCTTCCAATGAATGTTCAGGGCTGATTTCCTTTAGGATTGACTGGTTTGATTTCTATTGGGCTCCAAAATCACTGTGGATGGTGACGGCAGCCATGAAATGACAAGACACTTGCTCCTTGGAAGAAAAGCTATGACATACCTACACAAGGTATTAATAAGCAGAGATATCACTTTGCCCACAAATGTCCATAAAGTCAAAACTATGGTTTTTCCAGTATCATGTACGGATGTGAGAGTTGGACCATAAAGAAGGCTGAGCACTGAGGAGTTGATGCTTTCGACCTATGGTGTTGGGAAAGACTCAGACTCTTGAGAGTCCTTTGGACAGCAGGAGATCAAACCAGTCAATCCTAAAGGAAATCAATCCTGATTATTCATTGGCAGGACTGATGCTGAAGCTGAAGCTCCAATACTTTGGCCACCTGATGCAAAGAGCCAACTCATTGGAAAAGACCTTGATTCTGGTAAAGATAAAAGGCAGGAGAAGAAGGGGGAGAGAGAGGATGAGATGATTGGATGGCATCACCAATTCAATGGACCTGAGTTTGAGCAAGCACAGGGAGATGGTGAAGGACAGGGAAGCCAGGCGAGCTGCAGTTCATGGGGTCGCAAAGAGTTGGACACAACTTGACTAACAAAAACAAATTCCGATTTCACAGGATTAAAAGAATATGGTTAATTTTTTACTATTTTTGGTTATGCTGGGTCTTTGTTGCTGCAGGCAGGCTTTCGCTAGTTGCAGTAGTGGGTAGGAGGCTTCTCTTCCTTGTGGTCGCTTCTTTTCTTCTAGAACACAGGCTCTAGTAGAATGGGCTTCAGTAGTTGCGGCTCACGGGCTTAGTTACTCTGACGCCTGTGGAATCCTCACCGACCAAGGATTAAACCCATGTCCCCTGCATTGGCAGGCTGATTCTTATCCACGGTACCATCAGGGAAGACCAGAATATGGTTAATTATTGAAAGCAGGTAGTTCAGTGCTCACTTTCTTATAGGAAGTGCTCGATAAACGTCACTCTCCAGTCCTCTAAACGTCACTCTCCAGTCCCTAAAACACGCCCTTTGACGGTCATGGTTTCTGTATCTAAGAGGGTCTCCGGTGCGCATCCACTAACGCTGGGCCCAGCATGGAATGCACCCCTGTAGTAACAGCGGCCACGCGCAGAGCCGCGAGGTTCCAGGGGGTCTAGGAGAGGTCCGGCGCCTGGCTAGCCCACCAGGGAAACCGCCCGAGCCGCGCCGGAGGGACTGCAGAATGACAACTCCCGCAGTCCTTCTCAGAGCCCAAGACTTCTCTCTAGTTTATCACACTGTCGCTCCGGCGCAGCGTGCAGGGTTCCGCCCCGAGGGGGCTACGCCATCCCTCTGTAGTCGCGAGCGCGCCGGCGCCTGGTCACCGGAAGAGGCGGGTGACGTCACGAGGGACTACGCGTCGCGCTGGAGGCGGGAGTTGACAGACGGTCTCTGGCTGAATCTCCGCGGCCCCGGGACCGCGGAAGAGGCTCCGAAGGGCGGCCGCGATGCCCAGCCCCCAGCGGGTCAGTCAGCTCCTGGATCTGTGAGTCCGCCCCGGCCCGCCTTCCTCTCGCCCCGCCCCGGCACAGCCCGCGCCCGCCACCCCTCAGGGCACCCCATCCCCGCCCCCTTCCTGCCTTCCATCGAGGAGGTCCACAGGCTGTTTCTGCTCCTGGGTTCGTGATTTGTCCTGTCCTGGCTGAGGACAATCGTGCCAAGTGGGCTGCCCGGCAGGCTTGCCCCTCTGACCCCCGATAGGTGTCCGAACTCAGCCTTGACAGCTCCTCGCCCAGGCGATTCCTGGCAGTGGCCTGTCTCTGACGGGAGCTAAAGCCGTAGTAAAATAAAACAAAACACTGGATGGGGCTCTCAAAAGCCTTCAGCAGAGTTACAGCCAGTTACTGTGATGGGGGTAGTTATTGATTCTTTGACACAGCGCTTAAATCCCTGATTGCGCTTGCTGGGTTCAGCTCCCGCGTCTGCCGTTCTCCAGCTGTATGACTATGGGAGAGTAGCTTAACCTTACTGTGCCCGAGTTATTGATCTACAAAATTAGTATAATAACAGTACCTATCTCATGGCGTTATGTGCTGTGCTTAGTCGCTCGGTCGTGTCTGACTCTACGACCACACGGACTGTAGCCAGCCAGGCTCCTCTGTCCATAGGGATTTTCCATGCCTGTGAAATATTCATATCAAGTTAAGCTCTCTGCAATTTCTTTTAATACTAAGTAGTCTTCTAAGGATTTAAGTGTGTTAAATTTATGCCTCCCGGTAACGCTATGGCCTGTAACTGCCTAGTATTAAAAGAAATTGCAGAAAGCTTAACTTGATATGAATATTTTATAGGCATGTCATTATAGGATGGCTTATAAAGTGAGCATAAGGAAGTTCTTTAACCTTTGCAATGGTTTATGACATTAGGAGTTTACAGATGGTAGGAGATTGGTTAAAATTGATTACTTTAGGCTATTTTAGGAAGACGATTTAAGTTGATTGTCAGAGGCATTTACAGGAAATAAGTTTCACTTATGTTCATGATATAAACTAGATTTGGTTTTGGTTATGTGACTTAACTGGTTTGGTCACCTTGAGGGATTTTTCAAGCCTGGTCTCGATTTATTTTATTTTAAAAAAATCCCCGACTTTCAGTCATTCTCTCAGCAAGCTGAGAGTGAACCAATATAGTGTTACTCTCACTACTCCTTCAATGTAGGCCCTGGGATGAATGGTCTTGTAGTTGCCCTTACCAGCAGTTGCAGAGTCACCCTGGACACTGGCAGTAGGATCTTTTTGTTCTTCCAGTTGTCTAACACTAATGGATAACATTTGATGTGTGAGTAGCCACTGAAGACATTTAGAACTCTAGAGAGGATACACTGCATTAAGGAGGCTAATATGATGACTATCAGGAGAATAACAGCCAAGTATTGAAAAGGATTCTCCAGAGCAGAGATTTCCAACTAAATAATCAAGAGAAGCATGTGTGTGTTAAGTCACCTAAGTCATATCCGATTCTTTGCGAGCCTATGGACTGTAGCCTGCCAGGGTCCACTGTACATGGGATTCTCCAGGCAAGAATACTGGAATGGGTTGGCATTTCCTTTTGCAGGAGATCTTCCTGATTCAGGGATTGAACCCGTGTTTCAGAAGTGTTGCCTGTTTGATAAAAGATTGGCATCTAGTCTTTCGGATCTTTTTTTTTAACCAGTTATGCTGTTAACGAATCACAAGTCCGTGTGCCCAGTGAGGCGCATTAATACTAAAACATTAGAGTTTGAAACAGAGATTTATTACAGATTCATACAAGGAGATAGGTGGTTCATGCCCTAAGAAACCCGAAGTTACTGAAAGCTTTCAGCAAGCCCCTTTAAAAGTAAAAGGTGAGAGTTAAAGGCCTCAGCCCGCGGTGCGCGGCCTCTTCCTGTCTGTGCCTGGTCGGCGCGTGGTCTACGACGAACGATCGAGATGCCTAGGCTGTGCCTTCAGGATGACGGAGTGATTTTTTTTTTTTTTTTTTAAAAAGTAAAAGGTGAGGGAGGGGCGTGGTTAGTTGTTACAAACTTCTTGTGTAAGATCCTTTGCTCTTGAGGTCAGGTCATGGTCAGGTAACAACACTCCTGTAAATCTCTACCAAATGAATGTTATTCTGTGTCTTGACAAGAAAGGGCAAGGTCCCAAGGCATAACTTTTACCCTCCAAGAGCCCAGTCCTGGCTAATAGGAGGCAGATCTCAGTTGGCAGCTCTCTCAGGGCCAGGTTCCCACATCCTGCCCAAATGTCATCTCTGAGGGAGCCAGGCACCCAATCCAACTGGCCCTCAGTCTCCTCAAGCCACCCAGATGGGGAGACCAGGTTCAAGGCCTGGGCCAAGGCTAGTGGAGGGCCTTAGTAAGGGCTCTGGAGCCCTATAGAAGAACATAGTTCTTAGCGTGTTCCCTGGGCGCTCCAGCTCACCCGCTGGGCCAACGCTGAGTGAGCGGGAAGGCCTCCAGGAGAAGGCTTAAATCTACCTCTTACCTCACTCTCCACCTAATGACCACCACACCAATGACCCTTGGGTAAATCACTTCCCTAATGGTCCCTCACTGACAGTTACTTGTGGGCAGGGCCCACTGAGGCACTGAGCAATGACTGTGCAAGACCTGTTGCCTAGTAACAGGGTGCAGAGTAGTGAGGCACAGCAACGGCTGCCTGCTAAGGGCTGTGCTCATCTTGCTCTCTCATAATAGTACATACACCTCCATCTTGGGTAGTCAGGGTGTCTAAGGCTATGCAGTTGTCTAAAATAACTCTGGCTAAACAATTTCTAGAGTCTTGCTGTGATTATAGAGATTTCGCAGAGGATAAGGTCTCCCCTAGTGAGATTTAAGTGCAGTTTTTTGTTGGTGTCTTTTCCAATAAACTGAGTTTCTAGGTTTTAATATATGAGGCATTGTCTTGTTTTAGAAGCAAACCACAGAAAGCTTTATGGACCTGGTGGAAATAAGCCTTTCAATATTACATTAGTGTCTTATAGTACTGAACTTTGTCATGGTTACTTAGGATGGGATTAACATGAAGATGCCTTATTTTAGGAGGAAGTGTGATAGGTAAGCTTCCATGTAAGTAAGCTTTTATATGGTGTAAGCAATCAGTTATTTAATAAGTATTGCTATGGAAACAAAAGAAAGGCAAAGATTAAAGATTAGTTGGAACAAAGTATAAATGCAGTTGTTGAGTCTAGAGAGCAGCCAGTCAAGAAAATTTGGGGAGCTGAGCTTAGATTTTTAGATGGTGGAATGAAGATGGCAGTTTTAAACTGATAGATTTTCCTGGTTTGCAGTTTGAATGTCAGTGATGATGTCATCAGGTGTTCTGCTGAGGTCTCAGTGGCCTATATAGAAGTAAGTATGAAGGTTGGTTTTTTGTCTGTACCTGATCCATTGTGGTGAATTCTCTGAAGTCTATATCAAGACCTATAGCTTTATCTTGTAGGGTTTGAGGAAAAGAACAGTTTTAGTTTTAATTTCAAGTCAGAATGGTGGGAGAAAATTGAAAATATTTGTTTGGAGAGTTGTAGCCAGATGTTAGAGAAAACCATAAGAGTTCAGGATCCAGTCTAGTTTACAGTTAGAAACAAAACCCCAAAGAAAATAAGCAGGACTAGAATTTGATTATGGGTATGCCAAAAATTTCTGTTTAAACATACTTTTTCTCTCTATAGTCATTTTTACCAAAGATAATCATAGTAAGTAATTTGTTTGTAAAATAAGTCTAATCTCTTTAAACTTGACTTGTTATTTACAGAAGTACAGCAAGAATAGATTTTATGTGCATTCTCAAATATGATATTCCAATCAAAGCTTTGGTAATATCCAAGGGCCTTTATTGACTCTATAGAGTAAACTTTAGGGACTTCTCTGGTGGTCCAGTGGTTAAGAATCCACCTTCCAATATAGTGGACCCAGATCCGATCCCTGGTCAGGAACTAAGATCCCACAGGCCCTAGGGCCAATAAGCCCCCATGTACCACAGCTGCAGAGCCCGCTATCTCTGGAGCCTGTGTGGCAACAAACGATCCCTCATGCAACAACTAAGACCCGTCACAGCCAAAAATGAACAAACAAATATATATATATTTTAAAGTCAACTGTAGATACTTAAAACTGACTTAACAAGGAAACTCAGGTTACATCTTTAAAAGCCTCTTTATGCTAAGAAGCCAAGTCAAGGACTTAGCAGTTATGTCCTATTACAGGGAGAACAAATTCTTATTGAATTTATGCAAATATCTATTGCCATGAAAATAGGAATACTCAATAACAGGGTTTTTTAAAATTTGTTTTAATTCTGAAGGAATCAGATAAGGAGAAAAAGAAAAATGTTTCATTTTTGTTTACAAAAGTATACCAAATTGTTTTAGGTTTAGATAACTTAGAAGGAGAGGGAAAAAAAGATTTTTAAATCTGGAAAACAAGCATTAAGAACCAACAGTGTTTCAAGGAAAGTCATAAAAGTTAGTTATTTTGATCAGTTCATTTGGTTCCTTGGAATTAAACTTTATTTTCCCTAATCTTGGGTTAGCAGTTTTATGAATTAAGCAGTTTCTCCATTAGAGTTCTAGAAATTCTTACTCAGTTTACTGTTGTGATCTTAAAGTTATTAGAAAGCTATATTCTAGAGTACTTGTCAGGGTCCTTTCTGTGAATCTCCACAAAGACAAAGCATTCTGGGCTATAGTTGATTGTAAATACTTTCTGAGAAGAATTGAGAGTAGAACAATAACTCTCTGTGAATGACAAAAGACTTAAAAATAGCCATGGTTAAAGATCTGATGAGAGTTCCCTGTTAAAAAAATGATGAAATTGTCAGATAAATTCAGCTATTTCTATGACAAACGATATTTTAAGATGACTGATAATATTATACTAGGATGTGTCAGATTTCTAAGAATTTCATGCAATTTCTGGAACACATATTAATGACATATTGCTGTTGTTCAGTCACTCAGTTGTGTCCGACTCTTTGCAACCCATGGACTGTAGCACACCAGGCTTCCCTGAAGTCCATCAGCAATTCCCAGAGCTTGTTCAAACTCATATCCATCGAGTCGGTGATGCCATCCAACCATCTCATCCTCTGTTGTCCCCTTCTCCTCCCGCCTTCAATCTTTCCCAGCATCAGGGTCTTTTCCAGTGAGTTGGCTCTCTGCATCAGGTGGCCAAAGTATTGGAGCTTCAGCTTCAGCATCAGTCCTTATAATGAGTAATCAGGATTCGTTTCCTTTAGGATTGACTGGTTTGATCTCCTTGCAGTCCAAGGGATTCTCATGAGTCTTCTCCAACACCACAGTTGAAAAGCATCAATTCTTCTGCGCTCAGCCTTCTTTATGGTCCAACTCTCACATGCCATACAGGACTACTGGAAAAACCATAGCTTTGGCTAGATGGACCTTTGTTGGCAAAGTAATGTCTCTGCTTTTGATTATGCTGTCTAGGTTGGTCTTAGCTTTTCTTCCAAGGAGCAAGCGTCTTTTAATTTTATGGCTGCAGTCATCATCTGCAGTGATTTTGGAACCCAAGAAAATAAAGTCTGTCACTGTTTCCATTGTTTCCCCATCTACTTGCCATGAAGTGATGGGACCAGATGCCTTGATCTTAGTTTTTTGAACATTGAGTTTTAAGCCAACTTTTTCACTCTCCTCTTTTATTTTCATCAAGAGGCTCTTTAGAGAACCCCATGAACCCCACGAACAGTATGAAAATTCAGACAAAAATTAGTGTAAATAAATAATTTTTAAAAATAAAGCCAAAAAGCCTTACCTCTTGTAATGTTGCAAAGGTTCAGTTTTCCTAACTAATTACATACCTGATAAAGATAACATGAAGCATAGGAAATTATTTTGCTAAGACACAGAATCTTTAGTTTCTAGATAGATTACACAAAAGGTAAAGAAAAACCTTTTATAATATTAAGAGCAGACAAGTAATCTAAAACTTTTTAACACGGGGGGCAGGGAACCTCTAATTTGTATCAGTTTATTACTGAGCTCATTTTAAAAACCCTTATAAATAAATCTATTTATGTTTAGCTAAATTTGACCTTTTAACATAAAATTTATAAACAAGCAACTTTCTGTATTCATTTAGACTTTGTATTAGTCCTTTTTTTCATTTTGGAATAATCAGTAATTTTACTTTACAAAGTTACTGTATATAATTACTCCCTTTCTTTCCATAACAAAAACACAACCTATATTCTTTACATATTCTTCCCTGATAGCTCAGTTGGTAAAGAATGCACCTGTGATGGGGAGACCCCAGTTCAATTCCTGGGTCAGGAAGATCCCCTGGAGAAGGGAGAGGCTACCCACTCCAGGATTTTGGGGCTTCCCTGGTGGCTCCATTGGTAAAGAATCCACCTGCAGTGCAGGAGACCTGGGTTTGATTCCTTGGTCAGGAAGATCCGCTGGAGAAGGAAGCAGCTACCCACTCCAGTTTTCTGGCTCGAAGAATTCCATGGACAGAGGAGCCTGGCAGGCCAACATCAGTGGGGTTTCAACGAGTTGGACACAACTGATCGTTTTCATATAGAAATACATCCCATTTCTCCCTCATACCTTGTATACAAAGTTGTTTTCTTTCATTTTTGTTTCTAGTATTTATTTTTATATATTGATTATTAAATTTAACTTTTATTAACATTTATTTTCCAGTGGAAACTCAGAAGCATGCAGTTGTTGAACTGTCATATAGCAGCATCCTGTAGTAGATTAGCAAATTCATGAATACATAATTACAAAACATACTTTTAGAGACATGTTTTTTTACAGTACAACTTTTTCTCACAGTTTCTTTGAGAAATAATTGACATGCAGCACTGTGTAAGTTTGAAATATACTGCATAATGACTTGACTGACATATACAGTTAAGTTCAGTGAACATCCATCATCTTATATAGATACAAAATAAAATAGAAAAAAAGAAGGTTTTTCTCATGATGAGAACTCTTAGGAATTATTCTCATAACAACTTTTATACGTGACATACAGTGTTAACTGTATTTGTCATGTTGTGCATTCCATCCCTAGCACCTATTTATCCTATAACTGCAAGTTTGTATCTTTTAATGCCTTCATCCAATTCCCCCAGCCTCTGGTAATCACAAATCTGATATCTTTCTATGAATTTGTTTTTTGTTTTTAAAGTATAATTGTCCTACAACACTATATTAGTTCCTGTTATACACAATAGTGATTCAATATTTCTACACATTTCAAAGTAATAATCGCAATAAACCTAGTTACATGATCTCACCATATAAAGATATTTTATAGTTATTGATTGTATTCTATACACTGTATATTTCATACCCATGACTCATTTATTTTGCAACTAGAAGTTTGTACCTCTTAATCCCCCTCATCTATTTTTTCCTCACCCCATCCCCTCCCCTCTGGCAGCCATCTGTTTGTTCTCTATATCTGTAGCTATATCTGTTTTGTTATGTTCAGTTTTGTTTTTTAGATTTCACATATAAGTGAAAGTACATAGTATTTGTCTTTCTCTGTCTGACTTATCTCACTTAAGCATCATGCCTTCTAGGCCCATTTATATTGTTGCAAATGGCTATATTTCATTCTTTTTAATGGCTGAGTAATATTCCATTTTGCAATATATTTCACATTATCATCTCTTGATGGGTGCTTAGGTTGCATCCATATCTTTATTATAAGTAATGCTGCATTGAATATAGTATAGTATATATCTTTTAAAATTAGTTTTTGTTTTCTAAAGATAAATACTTAGGAGTGGAATTGCTGGATCATATGGTGGTTCTATTTTTAATATTTTGAGGAATCTCCATACTGTTTTCCATAGTTGCTGCACCAATTTACATTCTCATCAGCAGTGCACATGACTTCCGTTTTCTTCACATCTTTGTCAGCACTTGTTACTTCTCTTTTTGATAATGCCCATTCTAACAGGTGTGAGTTGATATCTCATGGTTTTGATTTGTATTTCCTTGATGATTAGTGAAGCAATCGTCTCTTCACATGCCTCTTGGCCACCTGTGTGTCTTCTTTGGAAATAATCCATTCTGGTCCTCTGCTCATTTTTTAAGTTGTTTGTTTTTTAATGTTGAGATGTATGAATTCTTTGTATATTTTGGATGTTAACCCCTTATCAGATATATTGTTTGCAAATATCTTTATATTCACTAGGTGGCCTTTTGTTTTGTTGATAGTTTCCTTCACTTTGCAAAACCTTTTTAGTTTAATTTAGTCTCATTTGTTTATGTTTGCTTTTGTTTCCCTTGCCTGAGGAGACATAACCCTACAAGTATTGCTAGGACCAGTGTCAGAGAGCTTAACTACTTATGTTTTATTCTAGAATTCTTATGGTTTCAGGCCTTTCATTGAAGTCTTTAATCCAGTTTGAGTTTATTTTTATATATGGTATGAGAAAATGTTCTGATTTTACTTCTTTAAATGTAACTGTTCAATTTTCCCAGCAACGATTATTGAAGAGAATCTTTTCCTCACTGTATATTCTTGCCCCTATGTCATAGTTTAACTGACCAAAAATGTTTATTTCTGGACTTTATCTTCTGCTCCATTTAACCTAATGTGTCTGTTTTTGTGCCAGTACAATACTGTTTTGATTTCTGTAGATTTGTAGTACAGTGTGAAATCAGGAAGCATGATACTTCCATCTGTGTCCTTCTTACTCAAGATTGTTTTGGCTGTTGGGGGGTCTTTTGTGTTTCCATACAAATTGTCAGATTATTTTTTCTAGTTCTCTGAAAAATGCCAGTGGTGTTTTGATAGGGATTGCATAGAATCTATAGATGGCCTTGAGTAGTATGATCATTGCAACAATATTAATTCTTTCAGTTCATGAACACAGTGTATCTTTTCATCTATTTGTATCATCTTCAATTTCTTTCATCAGTGCTTTATAGTTTTCTGAGTACTGATCTTTTACCTCCTTAGTTATATTTATTCCTAGGTACTTTATTCTTTTTGATGTAGTTGAACATGGGATTGTTTTTTTAATTCCTCTGTCTGATAGTTCATTGTTAATATACAGAAATGCAACAGATTTCTGTATATTTTATCCTGCAAGTTTACTGAATTCATTGATCAATTATGGTTTTTTAGATGGTGGTTTTTGGATTTTCTATGTGTAGTATCATGTCATCTGCAAACAGTGATGGTTTTAATTCTTCCTTTCTTATCTTGATTCCTTTTATTTGTTTTTCTTTTCTGATTGCTGTGGCTTACAATACTATGTTGACTAGAATTGGTGAGGGTGGGTATCTTTGTCTTGTTCCTTGTCTTAGAGGAAATGCCTTCAACTTTTCACTGGTATGATGTTAGATGTAGGCTTGACATATATGGCCTTTATTATGTTAAGGTACATTACTTCTATACCAACTTTGTTGAGAGTTTTTATCATAACTAGATGTTGAATTTTGTCAAAAGTTTTTCTACATCTATTGAGATGATGATATTTTTCTTCAATATGTTAATGTGGTATAATACATTGATTTCTTTGTGGATATTGAACTATTCAAGGATGAGATTGATTCATTCCATCCCTGGAATAAACCCCCCTTGATCATAGTATATGACTCTTTTAATGTACTATTGAATTCAGCTTGCTAATATTTTGATGAGGATTTTCACGTTTATGTTCATCGGTGATATTGGCCTGTAATTTTCTTTTTTGTGATATCTTTCTCTGGTTTGGGTATCAGATTGATGATATTCACTCACAGAATGAGTTTGGACGTGTTCCTTGGTCTGCAATTTTTTTGGATTAATTTGGGAAGGACAGCTGTTAACTTTTTTCCTAAATGTTTGGTAGAATTCACTTATAAAGCCATCTGGTCCTGAAGTTTTGTTTGTTGGGAGATTTTTAAATTACTGATTCAATTTAATTCAAATTCATAACTGGCCTGTCCATATTTTCTATAGTGTAATTTTTTAATCTGCAAGAGGCGTGTTTATTACTAAACCTCAGTAGGAACTTCTTTGGTTGTCCAGTGGTTAAGAACCAGCCTCCCAGTGCAGGGGACTCGAGTTCAATCCCTGGTTGGGAAACTAAGAGTCCACGTGCTGCAGGGCAATTAATTCTGCATGCCACAACTATTGAGCCCGCATACCACAACTAGAGAGAAGCCCTCATACTACAATGAAGAGCCTTTGTGCCACAAGCAAGATCCCAAGTATTGCAACTAAGATCCAACATAACTAAAAATAAAATAATAATAATAAATATTTTTTTAAAAATTAAAAAATAAGCAATTGTAAAAATTAAAAAGCCAAAAGTAGGTAAAAATTAATGTTTCAGTATATTATCATATTTAGAAGCGGTCTAGAAAAGCTATGCTAGGTAATGAGTATCCATCATTTAATTTAACTTAGTATAGATTTTTATCTTACATCTATTTAATCTACTTGTTTTTAATAAATATACTTGGCCTTAAACATTAAACAACTAATAATCATCTTATATTGTTTTTCTTGCTGACAAATCTTGTAGCATAGAAATAGCACAAACTTCTTTGACTATTAAACCTAGGTAGACATGGTTGTGTGTTCACATTATATTTAATATCGAGAACCCTGAGGACAAGCCTGTTTTATTAAAGCAACACATTTAAGTTGGCTTTTATTTAGTAAAGTTTATTCCAGATTATTCAAACTTGAAAAACATGTGGGTTAGTCTCTATAATTTATATAAGTGCTTATTTTCCTTTAAGAAGATTAAATAGAGCTCTTTAAAAATTTTCATATAACATACATGAATTTGTGTATAATGCATCTATATGCATAAATAGACACAGAGATCATATAACTTTCATTTTAAAATTTTAGCCATGCGTCAGGTACAATAATATAAAGCTTAAAAAAATTTTTTTTTAAATAGCTGAATCCAAATTGTTTCTGACAGATGGAATAAATTAAGGTTACCTGCTTATGGCCAGAGTTTGTTTTACCAAAATTTTTCTGTTTGTGTGCCATAAGGATTCTTTTAGGGAAGCTATTTTTGGTGTCATTTTGTTTTTTAGAAGTTTTTGCCTACCACTGTCTCTGAAAAGTTTGGGATATTCTTTTTTTAAGGATGTCACTAAGGTAGGCTGTTATATCTAAATTAAAGATTCCCCAAAGTGGCCACTGCAAATCCAGTTATCCTTCATAGAGTTCACTCATTTTTTCAAAAAGTCTCAAAATCTTGGTCTGTGATTTGGACCAGGTAGAACCCATCTTCACCTTAGATTCTCTAGGACATCTTAACTCTGAGGGGTCCTGTTTTTGAAAGCTGTTCTGAAACCAGGGGATTACTCCTCCCCACCCCGCACTTTTTGAATAGAGTCAGGTACTTACCAAAAAGTTTCAGCAACAATTCTTAGTAAAATTGGAGAGCTCAACACAAAAGGGAGTGATGCTTGGATCCAAGAGAGATTTACCATGAAACTCCATGGTCAATGAGAAAATAGTGAGCATAATGAACTCTATTAGTACTGGTGCTTGTTTACTCACCAGGCTCTTGACTAATCAGGGGTTGTCTATAGGTCTCACTTCTGACACCAAAAACTGTCAAAAGAAAATAAAGAGAGATTTATTTGTTATGAATATTTTTTTGAATGAAGAAGAAGCTATCCATGAACAGAGACTTCAAACTGAAAGTGGTTAGAAGTTCAGAGTTATGTAGTTACAGGATGTTTATAAAGCAAGAATGAGGAAGTCATTTAATATTTACAATGATTGGTTATTACAGTGGAAGTTTACAGATGACAAGAATTTGGTTAAAAATGTTTATCTTATACTGTTTTGGAAGATGATATGTTTTGCCTATTGTTATCAAAAGCAAATACAAGAAATAGCCTAAGTTAGCTTTTGCTTAAGTTCATGAAATAATCTAAAGTTTCACTTATGTAGCATAACTGGTTTTGTTTTCTTGGAGGATTTTCAAGCTTAGATTCCATTTTATTTTAATACTAGCAAGTAATATATACTACTGAATGCTAGTTATTGTTATTATTAATTATTTCACACCAGAAATTGTGCTGGAAATTGCAGTTATAAAGGCAGTTGTTTATCTCCAGGAACTTTCACTCTATTAATATTGCCACAAAAAAAGACTGAGAAGAACAATTGCTTTAATCTACCAAATGCCTTCTAAAAGAATAAGATTTGGCATTTATGTTATATCTCATAAACTTCTGACCCTCAATCCACAATCACTTTTCATAAAAGAGAAATCTGTTGATTCTCCTTTATGTAGACTCAGACTTGTATAGAGTCCTGAATAAAGTATCTTGGTTTAATTCTTGGCATAGTTTTTATACTTCATCCGAACAGAATATCTTTTCTGTCAGTAAAGACAGAGTGGTTCAGCATCTGAGAAAGCTGAGCAGCCATGGCACCTCAAAGGGTTCTTGGGGTACTTCAGAGGTTTCCCAAGGCCCATGGAGGCCGCAGAGGTCTTCTCCACCCACCGACACCTCAACCTTTGTCCATGGCGTCAGCCTCAGGCTTCACAAAAGTGAAAAAAAGCCAAGAGTAAGACAAAACCTGTACAAATAAATCCACAAGTCAAAACAGCTGCAGTCAAATTCAAGGAAAGCAAAGAACTTGATAAGCAAAAGTTACCAGAAAGATGGCGGAGTAGAAAGACGTGCACTCATCTTCTCCTATGAGAACTCCAAAGTTGCAACTAATAGCTGGATAACCATTGACAGGAGAATGTTGGATCCCACCAAAAAAAGATACCGCATGTCCAAGGGCAAAGGATAAGCCCCGACAAGACAGTAGGAGGGGTGAAATTGTGTTTTGAATCAAACCCCATACCCACCAGAGAATCTCGGAGGGCTCAAACAAAACATTATGCACACCAGGACCCAGGGACCCCACAAGAGATTGAGCCAGACCTGCCTTTCAGTGTTTGTCTCCTGTGGGGGCATGGATCAGCAGTGGCCTGCTGTGAGGACAGGGACTCTGGCTGCAGCAGACCTGGGAGGGGTGGCGTGTAAGCCCCACCATAGACCCACTGAGCAGAACAATTATACCAAAGAATTTCTCGCGCTGTTGCAAAAGTTCTAGGGCCACAACATATTTCCCAACCTGGGGATCCAGTAAAAGGACTGAGAACCCCTAGGGAATTTCACTTTGAAGGCCAGTGGGATTTGATTACAGAACTTCCATAGGACTGGGGCAACACTCTTGGAGGGCACAAACAAAACCTGTGTGCACCAGGACCCAGAAGAAAGGAGCAGTGACCCCAATAAAGACTGAGCCAAACTTCCCTGTGAGTGTCCAGGAGTCTCTGGGGGAGGCGTGGATCGACAGTGGCCGGCCATGGGGTAAGGAGCACTAAATACAACAGTCCTGGCATAAGCCCTTTTGAAGAAGGTCACCAACCCCATACCACAGTTTGGCCTAAGACCAAACTACAGGGAGGAAACACAGCTCCACCCATCAACAGAAAATTGGATTAAAGATTTATTGAGCATGGGCCATCAGAGCAAGACCCATATTCCCCCACAGCCAGGCCCTCCCATCAGGAAGCTTCACAAGCCTCTTATCTTTGTCCTTCAGAGGGCAGACAGAATGGAAACCACAATTACAGAAAACTAAGCAAACTGATCACTTGGATCACAGTCCTGTCTAACTCAGTGAAACGGAGCCATGATGTGTAGGGCCACCCAAGACAGATGGGTCATGGTGGAGAATTCTGACAAGACATAGTCCACTGGAAAAGGGGATGGCAAACTACTTCAGTATTCTTGCCTTGAGAACCCCATGAACAGTATGAAAAGGCAAAAAGATATGACATGGAAAGATGAACTCCCCAGGTCAGTAGGTGCCCAATATGCTACTGGAGAAGAGTGGAGAAATAGCTCCAGAAAGAATGAAGAGGCTGAGGCAAGGTGAAAACAATGCCCAGTTTACACAATTATATGTGGAAGTGGCAAATAGATTCAAGAGATTAGATCTGGTAGACAGAGTGCCTAAAGAACTATGGACAGAAGTTTGTATGATTGTACCAGAGGCTGTGATCAAAACCACCCCCAAGAAAAAGAAATGCAAAAAGGCAAAATGGTTGTCTGAGAAGTCCTTACAAATAGCTGGGAAAAGAAGAGAATTGAAAGACAAAGGAGAAGAGGAAAGATATATCCATTTGAATGCAGAGTTTCAAAGAATAGCAAGGAGATTAAGGAAGCCTTCTTAAGTGATCAATACAAAGAAATAGAGGAAAACAATAGAATGGGAAAGACTGGAGATCTCTTCAAGAAAATTAGATAAATCAAGGGAACATTTCATGCAACGATGGGCACAATAAAGGAGAGAAACGGCAAGGACTTAACAGAAACAGAACATATTAAAAAGAAGTGGCAAAAATACACAGAACTATACAAAAACAGATCTTCATGACCCAGATAACCACGATGGTGTGGTCTCTAACCTAGAGCCAGACATCCTGAAGTGCAAAGTCAAGAGGGCCTTAGGAAGCATTACTACCAGTGGAGGTGATAAAATTCCAGCTGAACTATTTCAAATCCTAAAAGATGATGCTGCACTTAATATGCCAACAAATATTGATTAATCAGCAATGGCCATAAGACTGGAAAAGGTCAGTTTTCATTCTAATCCCAAAGGAAGGCAATGCCAAAGAATGTTCAAACGACTGCACGATTGCACTCATCTCACACACTAGCAAAGTAATGCTCAAAATTCTCCATGCTAGGCTTCAGCAGTACATGAACTGAGAACTTCCAGATGTTCAAGCTGGATTTAGGAAAGTCAGAGGAAGCAGAGATCAAATTGCCAACATCCATTTCGTCATAGAAAAAGCAAGAGAATTCTAGAACATCTACTTCTGCTTCATTGACTATGCTAAAGCCTTTGGCTGTGTGGATCACAGCAAACTGTGGAAAATTCTTCAAGTGATAGGAATATCAGACCACCTTATCTGCCTCCTGATAAATCTGTATGCAGGTCAAGAAGCAACAATTAGAACCAGACATGGAACAATGGACTGATCCCAATTGGGAAAGGAGTATGTCAAGCCTGTATATTGTCACTTTGCTTATTTAACTTCTATGCAGAGTGTATCATGTGAAATGCTGGACTGGATGAAACACAAGCTGAGATCAGGATTGCTGGGAGAAATAACAATAACCTCAGATGTGCAGATGATATCACCCTTATGGCAAAAAGTGAAGAGGAACTAAAGAGCCTCTTGATGAAAGTGAAAGGAGAGTGAAAAAACTGGCTTAAAACTCAGCATTCAGAAAACTAAGATCATGGCATCTGGTCCTATCACTTTATGGCAAATAGATAGGGAAACAGTGGAAACAATGACAGACTTTATTGTCTTGATCTCCGAAATCACTGCAGACGGTGATTGCAGCCATGAAATGAAAAGACGCTTGCTCCTTGGGAGAAAAGCTGTGACCAACCTAGACAGCATATTAAAAAGCGGAGACATTCCTTTACTGACAAAGGTCAGTGTATTCTAAACTATGGTTTTCCCAGTAATCATGTATGGATGTGAGAGTTGGACTATAAAGAAAGTTGAGTGCTGAAGAATTGATGCTTTTGAACTGTGGTGTTGGAGAAGACTCTTGAGAGTCTCTTGGACAACAAAGAGATCAAACCAGTCAATCCTAAAGGAACTCAGGCCTGAATATTCATTGGAAGGACTGATGCTGAAGCTGAAGCTCCAATACTTTGGCCACCTGATGCAAAGAACAATGAGCCATCATTGGAAAAGATGCTGATGCTCAGAAAGATAAAGGCAGGATGAGAGAGGATGAGATGATTGGATGGCATCACCGACTCGATGGACATGAGTTTGATCAAGCTCTGGGAGTTGGTGAAGGACAGGGAAGCATGGCATGCTGCAGTCTATGGGATCATTAATAGTTGGATATGACTTAGTGGCTAAACTGAACTGAACTGAAAGACACAGTAAGTTAAGAGTAGAAGTTAGGAAAACAGACTACCAGGGTTCAATACATACATGTAACATCTACTAGTTATACAGTCTTATGCAAATGATATAACTTGTTTGGGTTTCAGTTTTCTCATCTGTAAATGAAAGATCATGGTAATATTGTCTGCCTTATTGAACTGCTATGAAGATTAAATCCAGGACATGTAAATTCCATGAAATAGTGGTTGGCACATAGTAAGTATTCATTTATATTAGTTATTAATCTTATTTCATACCTACCATGGAACGCAGTGTAACAAGGACTTTGTTACCTAAGGCCTGACCTTTCTTTCCTAAGATGTGGCTTAATTCCTATCTCTTAGTTCTGAACTGTATTCTAAGGTTCCTTGAGGGTTCCATGCAAATGATCCTCTGAACCTCTGTGGGCAGAATCAAGTCTTCTGTCTCTTTGTACCCATAGTTTTTTATTTTTAGGAGTTAGTATTCAGGTAAGCACCCTCTTCCAATAACACAAGAGATGACTGTACTCGTGGCCAATGTGTAGATGGTCACCAGATGATCAATACCAAAATCAGATTAATTATATTCTTTGTAGTCAAAGATGGAGAAGCTATATACAGTCAGCAAAAACAAGACCAGGAGTTGACTGTGGATCAGATCATGAACTCCTTATTGCACAATTCAGACTTAAATTGAAGAAAGTAGGGAAAACCACTAGACCATTCAGGTATGACCTAAATAAATCCCTTAAGATTATACAGTGGAAGTGACTGACAGATGCAAGGGATTAGATCTGATTGAGTGCCAGAGGAACTATGGATGGAGGTTCCTAACATTGTACAGGAGGTGGCCACCAGAACCACCCCCCAAAAAGAAATGCAAGAAGGCAAAGTGGTTGTCTGAGGAGGCCTTAGAAATAGCTGAGAAAAGAAGAGAAGTGAAAGGCAAAGGAAAAAAGGAAAGATATACCCAACTGAATGCAGAGTTCCAGAGTATAGCAAGGATAGATAAGAAAGCCTTATTAAGTGAACAATGAATGCAAAGAAATAGAGGAAAACACTAGAATGGGGAAGACTAGAGATCTCTTCAAGAAAATCAGAGATACCAAGGGAATCTTTCATGCAAAGATGGGCACAGTAAAGGAGAGAAACAGCAAGGACCTCACAGAAGCAGAAGAGATTAAGAAGAGGTGCAAGAATACACAGAAGAACTATACAAAAAAGGTCTTAATGACGTGAATAACCACAATGGAGTGGTCACTACCTACAACCAGACATCCTGGAGTATGAAGTCAAGTGGGCTTTAGGAAGCATTACTACAATCAAAGCTAGTGGGGGTGATGGAATTCCAGCTGAGCTATTTCAATTCCTGAAAGATGATGCTGTGAAAGTGCTGCACTCAATATGCCAGCAAATACGGGAAAAACTCATCAGTGGCCACAGGACTGGAATAGGTCAGTTTTCATTCCAATTTCAAAGAAAGGCAATGCCAAAGAATGTTTAAACTACGCCACAGTTACATTCATTTCACATGCTAGCAAGGCAGTGCTCAAAATCCTTCAAACTAGGCTTCAACAGCATGTGAACTGAGAACTTCCAGATGTACAGGCTATATTTAGAAAAGGCAGAGGAACCAGAGATCAAATTACCAAACACCTGCTGGATCATAGAAAAAGCAAGAGAGTTCCAGAGAAACATTTACTTCTGCTTCACTGACTACACTAAAACCTTTGACTCTGTGGATCACAACAAACTGTGGAAAATTCTTAAAGAGATGAAATACCAGACCACCTTACCTGCCTCCAAGAAACCTGTTATGCAGGACAAGAAACAACAGCTAGAACTGGACATGGAACAACAGATTGTTTCAAAATTGGCAAATGAGTATGTCAAGGCTGTAGTCACTCTGCTCATTTAACTTATGTGGAGAGCACATCATTGAAATGCCAAGCTGGATGAAGCACAAGTTGGAATCAAGATTTCGGGAAGAAATATCAGTAACCTCAGATATGCAGATGACACCACCCTAATGGCAGAAAGTGAAGAACTAAAGAATCTCTTGATGAAAGAGGAGAGTGAAAAAGCTTGCTTAAAACTCAACATTCAAAAAACTAAGATCATGGCATCCAGTCCCATTTTGCATACAGGCTAAGTTGCTTCAGTCATGTCTGACTCTTTGTGACCCTATGGACTGTAGCCTATTGGGGTCCTTTGTCCACCTGATTCTCCAGGCAAGAATACTGGAGTAGGTTGCTGTACCCTCCTTCTGGGGATCTTCCCCAGCCAAGGATGGAACCCACATCTCTTGTAGCTCCTGCATTGCAGGTGGATTCTTTACCACTGAGCCACCAGGGAAGCCCCCAATCACGTCACTTCAGGGCAGATAGATGGGAAAACAGTGGAAGCAGTGACAGAGTGTACTTTCTTGGGCTCCAAAATCACTGCAGACAGTGACTGCAGCCATGAAATTAAAAGATGCTTGCTCCTTGGAAGAAAAGCTATGACAAACATAGACAGCATCTTAAAAAGCAGAGACACCACTTTGCTGACAAATGTCCATATAGTCAAAGCTATGATTTTTCCCATATTCATGTATGGGTGTGAGAGTTAGACCATAAAGAAGGCTGAGCACCAAAAAATTGATGCTGTAGAACTGTGGTGCTGGGGAAGACCCTTGAGAGTGCCTTTGACAACAAGGTCATCAAACCAGTCACTCCTAAAGGAAATCAACCCTAAGTATTCATTGGAAGGACTGTTGCTGAAGCTGAAGCTTCAATACTTTGGCTTCCTGATGCAAAGAGCTGACTCAAAAAAAAAAAAAAGAGCTGACTCATTCAGAAAGACCCTCATGCTGGCAAAGATTGAAGGCAAAAGGAGAAGGGTTGGTCAGTAGAGGATAAGATGATTAGATAGCATCACTGACTCAGTGAACATGAGTTTGAGCAAACTCCAGGAGATAGTGAAGGGCAGGGAAACCTGGCGTGCTGCAGTCCACGGCGTTGCAAAGAATCAGACACAACTGAGTGACTGAACAGCAACAAATTCAGTTAAGCATGCATTTAAAAACACACGTGGCGTATGAACCACTATGCCAATGATTGTTGGGAATAACTAGCATGAAAGAGGTATAGTCTCATGGGACTAGCACAAGTATATAAATAACTATAATATAGGTGGAGTAATGACAAAAAGAGGGATTAACAAATGGAAGTACATTCAAGACGAAGTAATAAAAACAAAGTCTGACAAACAGAAAAGTTAGAAATATGTGAGAAGACAGAAAGTAGTATTTCTGTCTGGCTGGAAAATACAATATTAATAGTAGAATAGTAAGACATAAAACCAGGTAATTAGGAGCAGAATGTTGGCCACCAGAATGAAATGAGTGTTTAATTATGTAGCAATGGGAAGTTATTGAAGGTTTCAGAACCATGCTGGGAGCAAAGAGTCGAATTAGGGAGCATAAGGATAAGAATAAGGAGACAGGAAACTGTTTTAAAATTTTGGAAAGGGGTAGAGAGAGCCCAAACCAAGAGACATATATATGATGGTCATTATAAAATTTATTCCGGTAGAAGAGAATTGGAATGCCCATCACTGGGAGAGGTGCCATGAAGTAGTATGCAGTTGCTAGGAGAGTAAAGAATAGATGTATATACGTTCACTTGGATGGAACTTGAAAACATAGTGCTTAGTGAAAAAAAATGAAAAGAGAACATATGAAGAAAAATTATCTAAAACTTTGATTTAAAACAAAAAGACTGACTCTGTGACCTTCATTGTCATATTGGAGTGTTGTCTCCCATGTTAAGGCCCATATTTTCGGATAATATTTTCTAACTTTTTGGGGTCAAAATATGTTCAGACTAGTTATTCAGCAAGCTACTTCTGGGGTTACCTTGGTTTTTTTTACCTTCTAACAAGGTAGGGAACTTGTTATCTGCTATCGAGAATAGCAGCCAACTGTTTCTAAGTGCGCTGTTTAGTCCAGAGGAATGGGTCTTCTCCATGATGTAAACTGCTTGGTTTACATCCTTGCATAAGTTCCTAATATCCTCACTGGGCCAGCATTTTAATAGCACTGCCTTTGGCTCTGAGATATGGTGAGCAGTTTTGAATAAAGGGAACAAAGAAAGGCAGAAGTTAAAAATTACTCCGAAGTTTTTAACTTTGTTGACCAGGAATATGGTGATATAATTAGATAATTATGGAGGAGTGCTTTATCAGGAAAATTAACCAGAACATCCAGTTGAAATAACAAATAGGCAGTTAGAAATATAATTTTTAAGAATTTTAATTCGATTTATTTAAACTAAAAAAAGCCCACCAGTTCACCTATTTCTCCCCAACCCCTAGCCCCAGCCTCCACCTCCAAGAGCCACCAGTTTATTTTCTGCATCTATGAACTTTTGTTTGGGTTTTCTGTTTTGTTTTTATACTCCACAAATAAGAGAAGTCGTGGTATCTGGCTTTCTCCGTCTGACATCTTACTTACCATAATGCTCTCTAGGTCTATCCATGTTGTTGCAAATGGCAAGATATAATTCTTTTTTACGGCTGAGTGATATTCTATTGTACATATGCCACATATTTCTTTATACATTTATTCATTGATGGACACTTAGGTTATTTCCATATCTTAATATTGTAAATAATGTTGCAATGAACATGGTAGTGCAGATACCTTTCAAATTATTATTTTCATTTTCTATGCATCAGTTCAGTTCAGTCACTCAGTCATGTCCGACTCTTTGTGACCCCATGGACTGCAGCACACCAGGCTTCCCTGTCCATCACCAACTCCCAGAGCTTGCTCAAACTCATGTCCATCGAGTCAGTGATGCCATCCAACCATCTCATCCTCTGTCGTCCCCTTCTCCTCCTGCTTTCAGTCTTTCCCAGCATCAGGGTCTTTTCCAGTGAGCCATTCTTCTCATCAGGTGGCCAAAGTATTGGAGTTTCAGCTTCAGCATCAGTCCTTCCAATGAATATTCAGGTTGATTTCCTTTAAGATTGACTGGTTTGATCTCCTTGCAGTCTTTGCATAAATAAATATTTCTTTGCATAAATACCTAAAAGTAGAATTCCTTCCTGGATCATATGGTAGTTCTATTTTTAATTTTTTGAGGAACTTCTATACTCTTTTCCACAGTGCCTGCATCAATTTACATTCCCGCTAACAGTGCACAAGGCTTCCACTTCTTTACATCCTCTCTAATACTTGTTATTTCTTGTCTTTTTGATAGTAGCCATTCTGGCAGGTATGAGGTGCTATCTCATTGTGATTTTGATTTGCATTTCCTTGATGATTATTGATGTTGAGCATCTTTTCATGTATTGGTGGCCATCTGTGTGTCTTCTTTGAAAAAATATGTTTTAACTTGAAAGAGGTATCAAGGATTAAGCCTAAGATTAGGAATAAACTCCTTATAGATGGTAGGTGAAGCCATGGTTAAGTTTAAAGAAGAGGATATAGAGAGAAGAAAAGGAGGCCAAAAGCCAAATTTTATGCAGCACTTACATTAAAAGCAGGCATTTTGCCTGCAGTCATTTCTTTGTTAGATTAATTCACCATATAACTGATTGGCTAAATATTAATAAGTTTTAACTATAAAGCTTAGGGCAATTTATTGGATGAGAAATCTCTCTCTCCTCCCATCTCCCACCCCACCCCGCTTTTTACAGCTTTTGCAGCTTTATTAAGTTTTAGCTGACTGCTTTTTATTTTTGTCTTGAGGATTGAGACCACCTGTGTTAAGCTTAGGGATTAAGAACTAAAATTATTTTATGTCAATATAGCTTTTTTCTCCAGGAAATTTTTGCCATCAGTTGTTTATGAGGATAAACATTTTGATTGGTATGGCAAACATTATGTTTATTAGGATAGATTTTTCAAAAGGCTTACTTTAAGACCCCATGTCCATCAGTGTTAAACTATTATGTCACAAATTTTGCTTAATCCTATCCCATTCCCTATCTGGGATGGGGAGAACCTTCTTAAACCACTCAAGCTTACATCCCCAAATCCTGAATGTATTCTTCTCTAGCTTTCCCCTGAGCGCTTCCCTGATAGCTCAGTTGATGAAGAATCTGCCTGCAATGCAAGAGACCCCAGTTTGATAGCTTTTCCTTGTTAGCTTTCCCCTATTGAAACATTATCAAAACCCTGTTAAACCCTCATTGCAGTTAATTTAATAAACTTGCTATGTTTGACAGACTTTTTGGATGGTCTTTGTGAGCCATTTAATAGTTCTCCTAGCAACATTTTAAGAAATATTTCATTTGTTTCTGTCCCAGATCTCTGCTAGTGCTGCTGGAGGGAACTGGAACAGAAAAAGGAAACCATTTACCATGTGGAATGCATGGCACAGCCTGAGTTCAGAGAAGAGGCAAAAAACAAAATGAAAAAGACCAAGAGAAATAGAGGGGGGAGAAAAGGGTACTATTATGGAAAAAATTAAAAATATAGATGAATTGTGTATAAAGGAAAATATAAGAGGAGTGATGATGGAATTTGGTTTTTCTCTTCTTCAAACTAATGTTTTTAACTTGGTCTTGTTTCATGAATGTTGGTAGAAGATTTGGGTCTTGGGTCAGAGATACCAAGAACTTTATTATTCATTGCACAGCAAGCAGCATGA
The DNA here is from genome assembly GCF_019320065.1 of Cervus canadensis. Taxonomy (NCBI): domain Eukaryota; kingdom Metazoa; phylum Chordata; class Mammalia; order Artiodactyla; family Cervidae; genus Cervus; species Cervus canadensis. Next base: position 40,123,848 of record NC_057406.1, on the reverse strand, counting down.
GCCTTAGCATGCATATGTCACTTCCCCTTGACCTCCAAGACACACAGCAGCAACATAGAAGGTCAAGACAGATGCCTACCCAAAGGATGGGTTGTGTTACAGGAGAGAAACTCTGAATTTGGAAATTCTGCATCTTATAGCAAGCAGTAATAACCTCTTTGTCCTGGAGGGAGACATTACTTTATCCCACAGGTTGCTCATTGTAAAGAGAACCTTGAGAGAGGCCCAGATAGAGTATCAGGGTTTTGTTTTCTTGTCATTCTCAGCAAGACAGGCAGGGCCATGAAAAACTCACAGGGTAGTGCCCTTCCCAACATTTCACCTTTTTGCCCGACCACCTTGGCATCTGACAGATTATCACATGGGCATGACACTTCTTTATCACGCTGATTAATTGGCAGAGGCTATGGCCAAATGTATTTAATTTATGGCGTATAGAAATCAATTAAGGCTATTAATATTGCTCTCAAAAGGAGGATGAGCCAACCAGCAATATTGACTTCAGCTATGCCTCTAGAATCCCAGACTCAAGCAACTGGGATTAATCGCAGGGGAGACCAGTAGGTCTTATTTCAGACAACCAAGACAGCATAAGCCCAGGACAGTCTCCATTATGACCTGCACAAGGACATTTAGTTTTCCTGTTAATTTTGGTGCTATTATCAGTAATGACAGGAACAATAGATGGGCCAAAAAAGAAGTCCAACTGAGAGATAGTCCATGGCCTAGTCTGTACATAGAAACATATAAAATTGATTTGGATCACCATGACATTGTTTTGTTTTTATCACATGGGAAAACATCTCTGAGTAGTTGCAGCCTTGATTGTTACACATAAAATAGCCCAAGATCACTTGAACATCAGGGGAAACCTGTGTTTATTTCTGTCATATCGAAACAAGATTGTGTTGGTCCATGTTTTCATACCCTTATAAAGAGAGGCTAGGCAAAGCAGAATAATTCAGGGTCTTCCATACTCACATGAATTTTTCTGTAATCATAGCACAAACACAATGATGAGAAATCTAGCAGTAGGTCGGATTGTCAGCTGCAGCTACTACTTGCCCCAGGTGGACCATATTAATTGTTTTGCCAAGGTGCAGTGCTGAGTCTACAGGATGCTGCTGCTGCTGCTAAGTCACTTCATTTGTGTCCGACCCTGTACGACCCCATAGATGGCAGCCCACCAGGCTCCCCTGTCCCTGGGATTCTCCAGGCAAGAACACTGGAGTGGGTTGCCATTGCCTTCTCCAATGCATGAAAGTGAAAAGTAAAAGTGAAGTTGTTCAGTCGTGTCCGACTCTTAGTGACCCCATGGACTGCAGCCAACCAGGCTCCTCCGTCCATGGGACTCTCCAGGCAAGAGTACTGGAGTGGGCTGCCATTGCCTTCTCCCTAGAGGATGAATGGAACATGAATTTCTTCCCTTCCTTAAGTACTTCCCAGAATCTAAAGTGTTCCTTCCCCAGGTTCTGGAGTTATTGCTATCCTTATGATCACAAAATTGGTGTGCCCCTTACCAGTACACATGCTATCACTTTTTTCCAATCATCTCCTACTCAGCAGAGGTCAAGTGCAGAAGGGATAAGAGTATTTTTACAAAAGTAAAAGAAGATCCATTATATTTCCCACCATGATGGGCATGGGCTACTGCAGGGAGACTTAGTAAGCAGTTTATTCAACCAAATGGTCATTATTTTCATAGGACAGAGGTTGGCAAACTTTTCCTGTAAACGGCCAAAGAGAAATATTTTCAGCTCTGTAGGAGAGCTTTTGTAGAGCAAAAGCAACCATAGATAATATATAATAAACTCTCATGGCTATGATTCAGTAAAACTTTATTTATGAAAATAAGCAAAAGATCAGGCTCAACCCATGGGTTATAGTTTGCTGATCTATATCTAGACTCTAGTGACTCTGATCTAGTATCAGTTCAGTCTAAAAGGAGAAACCAAGTGACTAAAACCAGATTAAGTTTGAATTTCATAAGCTCCTTTTTGGCCGGGTTGCCACTCAGGTGTACCAACTAGGCTGGCTTGGGGTGGCTGTTAGAGAAAAGAAAAATACATCATGTTCAGGAAATGTCAGAGTAAAATTCTATTTCTTTTTTGAGAGTGACTAATAAATATTAGTTAAGGTAATTAGCTAAGGTAATACTGGCTGTTATTTATAACCAATAAACTCCAAGGGTTTAGCAATGTCACACACAATATGCTTATTTCTCATTCATGTAAATACCCAGCGTGGATAGTCTTAGTTGGCTGATGGCTTTCCTCCACATGGTAATTCAGGGTCCCAGGCATCTCACATCTTGTAACTATACTATCATCAAGGACCTCAGAGTGTTCTCCATCTAGCTGCTAGTATTAGAGGGTCTCCTCACTGCAGATGGTGATTGCAGCAATGGAATTAAAGCACGCTTACTCCTTGGAAGGAAAGTTATGACCAACCTAGACAGCATATTAAAAAGCAGAGACATTACTTTGCCAACAAAGGTCTGTCTAGTCAAGGCTATTGTTTTTCCAGTGGTCATGTATGGATGTGAGAGTTGGACTATAAAGAAAGCTGAGCACCAAAGAATTGATGCTTTTGAACTGTGGTGTTGGAGAAGACTCTTGAGAGTCCCTTGGACTGCAAGGAGATCTAACCAGTCCATCCCTAAAGGAGATCAATCCTGGGTGTTCATTGGAAGGACTGATGTTGAAGCTGAAACTCCAATACTTTGGCCACCTGATGTGAAGAGCTGACTCATTGGAAAAGACCCTGATTCTGGGAAAGATTGAGGGCAGGAGGAGAAGGGGACGACAGAGGATGAGATGGTTGGATGGCATCACTGACTCAATAGACATGGGTTTGGGTGGACTCCGGGAATTGGTGATGGACAGGGAGGTCTGACGTGCTGTGGTTCATGGGGTTGCAAAGAGTCGGACACGACTGAGCAACTGAACTGAACTGAACTGCAGAGGCAAGGGGAGGCTCTGGCCAATTGTGAGAACAAAGACATTGGAAGCAGCCGTTCTGAGAAGTACTCATCATTGTGAGCCCTCCCAGAAGCCACTGTTAGCCCCACCAAACAGCCTATAAAAAGTAGAATTCTAAAATTTCAATATAGGTCAAGATAACCCCTATCGTCCTGATCTTTGTCTAGAAGGTGGCCAAGAAGATGTGAACTCTTTCAGTGGATGCTCACATTTAGTGACCAAACTATCTCATTAAAATGTGTGAAGCAGGTAGAGTTAGAAATCTCTCTAGTTGGCTTTTTTAAAAACTCCATTTATCTCTTACTGAAACCAACAGCTCAAAGATGATAAAGGATATGAAGTGTCCATCAAATACCTTGACTATTGGTCCAGTATTGTGTCGACCTTTGCATTAAAAGATATCACACAGTCTGACGGAATATGGTCTAAAAGGCCAAAAACATAATACATTTTATGTTATGGTCATTGTGGCTGGAGTTGGTTGATCAGATTGGAACAGTGACACCATAAACTGAAAAGATATCAACAAGAGGCATCAGTGGAGACGCCAAGACAAGTGGTCAAAGGCTCAGTATAGTCAGCTTGTCAGGAGTGAGAGGGCCTATTTCACTTGGAGACAAACATGTTAACTTTGGAAAAGAGGCACAAGACTGGCATGTAATGGTAGTTTTAACATCAGGTACATGTAATCCTTACTTTCCTAAGCCATGATGGTAGATGTGTCACCATGTTCAGTATAATGATGAGGGAGGAGCTAAGGTGGCGGAGGAATAGGACGGAGAGACCACTTTCTCCCCTACAAATTCATCGAAAGAACATTTGAACACTGAGCAAACTGCACAAAACAACTTCTGATGGCTAGCAGAGGACATCAGGTGCCCAGAAAAGAGCCCATTGTCTTCGAAAGGAGGTAGGTCAGTATAGTGATGAATTTCCAGTAGAAATGACAGGGATCTGGGTAGGGCATACTTAATTAACAGTGTCAAACCATTAGAGAATGAGCCATTGCCATATATATATCAGCTATAATTTGTTTCTATAATTCACAGTCCTAAAGAGGAATATCTTTAATCTGCTCATCTGTAGTCTTCCAAATTGCAGACCAAGTGACTAGACAGTTGGCAAAAGTCCAAAAGTCAGTAAAAACATATGGTTTAATCTTAGTAGTATTGCATTATCTAAGGTGAAGTGAAGTGAAGTCGCTCAGTCATGTCCGACTCTTTGCAACCTCATGGACTGTAGCCTACCAGTCTCCTCCCTCCATGGGATTCTTCAGGCAAGAGTACTGGAGTGGGTTGCCATTTCCTTCTCCAGGGGATCTTCCCAACTCAGGGAGCGAACCAGGGTCTCCCGCATTCCAGACAGATGCTTTAACCTCTGAGCCACCAGGGAAGCTTATCTAAGGTAGGTATTGGCAAACTGCCTGTAAGTTCTAGACAGTGAATATTTTCAGCCTTTCAAGAAATACAGTCTCAGCTCTGACATTATAGTGTGAAAACAGCCATAGACAACACATAAATGAACAGACTTGGCTGTGTTCTAAGAAAACTTCATTTATAAAAGCAGATAACAGGCCAGATTTGGCCCATAGGTCATAGTTTTCTGACCCCTGGACCTAAGGGAGGCCCAGGATAATGGTAACAGCTTTTGTTTACCAGAAACTACCTTTAAGAGGACTCAGATGTTGGACTTGGCAAAGTCTTAAAGAAACTATTATAAATATGTTCAAAGAACTAAATCATGCCATACTTACAGAAGTAAGGGTAAAAATAGATTGGCAGTTCCTCAAAAAGTTAAACATAGATTTACCATTTTTTACCCAGAAATTGACTCTTAGATATATACCCAACATAAATGAAATTGAGTACTCAAATATTTCTACGCAAATATTCATAGCAACACTAATCACAGCAATCCAAAGGTGGAAACAACCAATATGTCCATCACCAATGAATCAATACACAAAATGTGGTATGTCCATACAATGAAACATCATTCAGCCATTAAAAGGAATGAAGTACTGATACATGCTACAACGTGGATGAACCTGAGAAACATTATGCTAAATGGAAGAAACCAGACATAAAATTTCACATTTATATGAATAAATTTATATGAAATACCTGAAACAGAAAATTCCGTAGCAAGAGAAGCATATTGATGGTTTCCAGGTACTGGGGAAAGAGAGGAAAGGAAACTGACTCCTTAGTAAATGTAAAGTTTCTTTTGGGCTAATGGAACCATTTTATAAGTGGATAGAAGTAGTGGTTACACAACATGAATATACAAAATGCCAAAGAATTTTACACTTTAAAAGGTTAATTTTATATTATGTGAATTTCACCTCAATTTCAAAAGAAAAGGAAAATAAAAGAAGTAAAGGTATGATGACAATGTCTCATGATATAGATAAAATCTTCATCTTCATTCAGTTGATCAGTGGTGTCTGACTCTTTGGGACCCCATGGACTGCAGCACGCCAGGCTTCCCTGTCCTTCACCATCTCCCAGAGTTGGCTCAAATGCATGTCCGTTGCATCATTGATGCCATCCAACCATCTCTGTTGTCCCCTTCTCCTCCTGCCTTTAATCTTTCCCAGCATCAGGGGCTTTTCCAATGAATCATCTCTTTGCATCAGGTGGCCAGAGTATGGGAGCTTCTGCTTCAGCATCAGTCCTTTCAATGTACATTCATGGTTAATTTCCTTTAGGATTGACTGGTTTGACCCCCTTGCAGTTCAAGGGACTCTCAAGAGTCTTCTCCAGCACTACAGTTCAAAGGCATCAATTCTTTGGTGCTCAGCCTTTTTTATTGTCCAGCTCTCACATCCATACATGACTACTAGAAAAACCATAGTTTTGACTATACAGACCTTTGTTGGCAAAGTAATGTCTCTGCTTTTTAATATGCTCTCTGGATTTGTTGTTGCTTTTCTTCCAAGGAGCAGGCGTCTTTTAATTTCATGGCTGCAGTCACCATTTGCAGTGATTTTGGAGCCCAAGAAAATAAAGTCTGTCACTGTTTCCATTGTTTCCCCATCCATTGCCATGAAGTGATGGGACTGGATGCCATGATCTTTGTTTTTGAATGCTAAGTTTTAAGCCAGCTTTTTCACTCTCCTCTTTCACCTTCATCAAGAAGCTCTTTAATTCACCTTCACCTTCTGCCATAAGAGTGTTGACATCTGCATATAAGAGATAATATTGATATCTGAGGTTATTGATATTTTTCCCTGAAATCTTGATTCCAGCTTGTGCTTCATCTGGCCCAGCATTTCACATAATGTACTCTGCATATAAGTTAAATAAACAGGGTGACAATATACAGCCTTGATGTATCCCTTTCACAATTTTGAACCAATCTGTTCTATCTGGTTCTAACTGTTGCTTCTTGATTTGCGTACAGGTTTTGCAGGAGGCAGGTAGGGTGGTCTGGTATTCCTGTCTCTTTAAGAATTTTCCACAGTTTGTTGTGATCCACACAGTCAAAGGCTTTGGTGTAGTCAATAAAGCAGAAGTAGATGTTTTTCTGGAATTCTCTTGCTTTTTCTAGGATGCAGCAGATGTTGGCAATTTGATCTCTGGTTCCTCTGCATTTTCTAAATCTAACTTGTACATCTAGAAGTTCTCAATTCAGGTACTATTGAAGCCTAGCTTGAAGGATTTTGAACATTACTTTGATAGCATGTGAAATAAGTATAATTGTGCAGTAGTTTGGACATTCTGTGGCATTGCCCTTCTTTGGGATTGGAATGAAAACTGACCTGTTCCAGTCCTGTGGCCACTGCTGAGTTTTCCAAATTTGCTGGCATACTGAGTGCACTTTCACAGCATCATCTTTTAGGATATAAAATAGGTCCGCTGAAATTCCATCACCTCCACTAGCTTTGTTTGTAGTGATGCTTCCTAAGGCCCACTTGACTTCACACTCCAGGATATCTGGCTGTAGGTGAGTGATCACACCATCATGGTTATCCACGTAATTAAGATCTTTTTTGTATAGTTCTGTGTATTCTTGCCACGTCTTAATTGCTTCTGCTTCTGTTGGTTCCATACATTTCTGTCCTTTATTGTGCCTATCTTTGCACCATAGAGGCTATTACTTTAGAAATACAATAGAGACTGTTAATAAAGAAATATAAACTATATATAAAAAAGAACCAAATGGAAATTCTGGAATTGAAAAAGTACAATAACTGAAATTTAAAAATACTTGAGGGACTCAGTAGTAGATTTGAACTGGCAGAAGAAAGAGTTATGAACTTGAAGATAAATAATAGTATGCAATCTGAAAAATGGAAGGGAAATAGGATGAGGAAATGGAGCAGAACCTCAGAGAAGTACGGGATAAGCATGTCTACATACATGTGCTGGAAACATGAAAACAAAAAGAGAGAAAGAGAAGAAAACAGATTCTTGAAGAAATAATAGCTAAAAGCCAGATTTAATGAGAAATATTAATCTACACATCCAAGGAACTCAGTGAATTGAAATTAACTGAGTGAATTTTTAGGATAAATACAAAGAAATATAAACATACATATCAGGAGAATTCCCTGGTTGTCCAATAGTTAGGACTCTACACTCTTACTACTGAGGGCCCAGGTTCAATCCCTGATCAGGGAACTAAGATCCTGCAAGCTACATGGCATGGCCAAAAACAAAACAAAAATATCATAGTAAAAATGCTGAGGCCAAAAGAAAATCCTGAAAGCGATAAGAGAAAAATTACTCATGTATAAGAGAACCTTAATAAGATTAACAGTGAACTCCTCTTCAGAAACAATGAAAGCAGAAAGCAATGGGATGATATGTTTAAAGTGCTGAAAGAAAAACCTCAACTAAGAATCCTATAAACAGCAAAACCCAACTTAAAAGTGGGAAGAGGATCCAAATAGACAGTTCTGTAAAGGAGATATACAGATGGCCGACAAGCGCATGCAGAGATGCTCAACATCATTGACTAGCAGTGAAATGTAAGTCAAAACCATAATGAGCTATTATTACTTCATAGCCACTAGGATGGCAATAATAAAAGACAGATAATATTAAATATTGGAAAGTATGTTCAGAAATCGGAATCCTCATACACTGCTGGTAGGAATATAAAATGTTGTAGGCACTTTGTAAAAATAGTTTGGCAATTCCTCAAATGTTTATACTTAGTTACTGTATGACTGAATAGTTTTATGTGACCCAGCAAGTGAGCTCTTAGATATGTCCCCAAAATAAATGAAAACATATGTCCACCCAAAAACTCATACATGAACATTTGTAGCAGGATTATCCATAATAGCCCAAAAATAGAAACAACCCAAATATCAATAAACTGATGCATGGATAAACAAAAGGTGGTGTATTCACATGATGGAATATTATTTGGCAGTAAAAATGAATGAAGTGCTGATACATGTCACAACTAGATAAACTTGAAAATGTTAAGTGAAGGAACCCAGTAATAAAATATCACATATTTTATAATTCCATTTATATGAAAAGTGCAGAATAGGCTAACCTAGAGAGACAGAATGTGGCACCCTGTCTCTATGTGTCCTCACATGTAAAAGGGCTTGAGATTTCTGTGGAGCTTCTGATAGTTTCCTGGGCTATCGAATGTGGGGGGATTGGGAGGTGACTGCTAATGGGTATAAAATTATTTTTAGTATATTGAAAATCTTCTGGAATTAGATACTGATGATGGATGCACAACTCTGTAGATTTGCTAAAAACCACTGTTATGTCAGTTATATCTTAATAAAGCAGTTACTCCCCAAATGGTCCTTTTTTGCTAAGCTTTTAACTTTTAGAATAAATGACATAAATTTCTGTTAATGGTAGAGCATCTGATTTCAACAGATGCCTCAACAGAGTTGAAGAATGAGAGCTGAGGGTGTCTAAACTTGTCACCCTTCTTATTCCTTGCTGTCTGTTGAATATGAATTACTTAAAATGTACAAACATAACGATACATGGTTTTGGTAAGTGAGAGTGATATCCATGGAGTTGTGCTACCCAGATCACCCTTCAAGGAAGGACTTTCTGCCCACCTTCAGAATCTACCTCTGGTGACTCTGCAGTCACCTCACTTCAGGTCACACTCTTCCAAGAGCAGCCCACATCGATGGCAAGAATATAAAATCCCAGTCAAAACTAGAATTCCTTTTTAAAACCAATACAGTATACTAACGCATATATATGGAATTTAGAAAGATGGTAACGATAACCCTATATGCAAGACAGAAAAAGAGACACAGATGTACAAAACAGACTTTTGGACTCTATGGGAGAAGGCGAGGGTGGGATGATCTGGAGGGTGGGATGATCTGAGAGAACAGCATCGAAACATGTATATTATCAAGTGTGAAACAGATCGCCAGTCCAGGTTGGATGCATGAGACAAGTGCTCGGGGCTGGTGCACTGGGATGACCCAGAGTGGGGGATGGGGAGGGAGGTGCCAGGTGGGTTCAGGATGGGGAACACATGTAAATCCATGGCTGATTCATGTCAATGTATGGCAAAAACCACTACAATATTGTAAAGTAACTAGCCTCCAACTAATAAAAATAATTGGGAAAGAAAAATAAATGAATAAATTACAGTTAAAAAAAAAACAAACCTAGTGTCTCATGCCTTTATTATGCACAGGTATATGGTTTGAATTTTCACTGTTAATATCCTCAGATGGAAAAATACCATTTAACTATGCTTTGGAATTTGTGAATATTCATAAGGCCCTATTATGGTCTAAATGTTTTTGTATTATATGTTGCAGTCCTAACCCTAAAGGTGATGCCTTTAGTAACTGGAGCCTTTGGGAGGTGTTTAAATCATGAGGGTGGAGCTGTTACCGAAAAGTGTGGGGTCTGGCTGCTCACCACCCAAAATCCAGTAAACAGGCCAGGTTGGTGGAAAGGAACGTTTGCTTTATTTCAGATGCTGGCAACTCGTGGGGAGGGCGAACATATGTCCAAAGGCCAACTCCCCAACCCAACAAGCAGAGAGTAAGACTTTTATACACAGAGTCGGGAGTAGGGGTTGCTACATGGAGAAACAGAAGTTATCTCTGACAGTCATCCTCAAATTGGTCATTAGTGGTCTGACCAGTGTCATCTTGGTTGTTTTTAGTTCAGTTCAGTCACTCCATCATGTCTGACTCTGTGACCCCATGGACTGCAGCATGCCAGGCTTTCCTGTCCATCACCAACTCCCAAAGCTTGCTCAAATTCATGTCCATCGAGTTGGTGATGCCATCTAATCATCTTATCCTCTGTCGTCCCCTTCTCCTCCTGCCTTCAATATTTCCCAGCATCAGGGTCTTTTCCAATAAGTTAGTTCTTTATATCACGTGGTCAAAGTATTGGAGCTTCAGCTTCAGTATCAGTCCTTCCTATGAATATTCAGGACTGGTTTCCTTTTGGATAGACTGGTTGGATCTCCTTGCTGTCCAAGGGACTCTCAAAAGTCTTCTCCAACACCACAGTTCAAAAGCATCAATTCTTTGGCACTCAGGTTTCTTTATGGTCCAATTCTCACATCCATACATGACTCCTGAAAAAACCATAGCTTTGACTATATGGACCTTATTTGGCAAAGTAGTATCTCTGCTTTTTAATATGTTGTCTAGGTTTGTCATAGCTTTTCTTCCAAGGAGCAAGTGTCTTTTAATTGGTTTTAATTGTTTGTTTTAGGTACAGTTAATCTTCAGTTCCAAAATCCATTTGTTAACCATTTCCTTGAGGCCAGTTCTGGGAATTATGACAGCTTATGTCATGGGTACAGTCTGGTCATTATGTAGTTAACTTCTTCGCACCTGTGTTTTAATATCTATAAGACAGTTCACAGGATATGGCTCAGAATATTATCTGTAGCCCTAGAGAAAGAACTAAAGGTCCTTGACTGTGCTTAATGCCTACATTATTATTTGATCTCTTTTGACTGTTTTTCTTTGTTTTCCACATTTCTCACTTCTCTGATTAAATTCTCATTTAATTTAATTCTCACTTCTCTGATTAAATTTCTCATTTCTCACTTTCTCTTTGACTAAAGTTTTCCACAGACAAAAGGCAGACAGGGACATGGGGTAGGGGTAGGGTCCTGCTTCACTTCAAAATCTTACAATTGGATTAGTGTCTTTACAAAGAAGCTCCAGAGAAATCCCAAGCCCCTTCTACCATAAGAGGACACATAGAGAAGGTGCCAGCTGTGAATCAGGAAGAGAGCCCCAACTCAACCATGCTGGCACTTTGATCTTAGACTTCTAGCATCCAGAACTGTGAAAATTAAAGTGCTTTTGTTTAACAAATCTATCCAATCTATGGCATATTGTTATTGCAATTCAACCAGACAAAGACAATGTCCTTAAGAGGAGGAAAACTCAAACTTTCACCATGAGGTTTGCTTTCACAACACAAAGAACACAGGATTCTCACTCAAACTACTTCTGCCAAAGAAGTTTTAACAGTCAAAATTTACAGACTACCTAAAGAACAAAATAGCATGAAAGAGACCCAACAGAAAATAGGACAATTGACACTTTATTAACTACAGACAATAGAATAACTTGAAAGATATTTTAAAACAAATATATTGGAAATGTTCAAAAACAAAGGAACAGTTATCCTTAAGAGATGAATATAGATAAAATAACAGATAAAAACAATCAAAAGCCCTAAGAAAGAAAAATGTAGTCATTGACATAACCACCTAAATTCCCTTGTATGTTTCATAAGAGGTGATAGACTGGACTTTGACCACATCCTGTGTGTTGAAAGTAAGACCTGCTGGTTCCCTTCCCCCACTCCACACTTTTTCACAGTTAGCTGAATCTGGGGCCCAGCAGTTACTTTTGAGGTCGTTACTGCAGGTTGGCCTTATCCTGCTACTTGGAGTACTACTGATAGTTGTTCGCTCACTAAGTCATATATCCAACTCTTTGTGACTCTATGGACTGTAGCACACCAGGCTCCTCTGTCCTCCACTATCTCCGACAGTTTGCTCAATTTCATGTCCATTGAGTCAGTGATGCTATCTAACTACCTCATCCTCTGCCACCCATTTCTCCTTTGCTTTTCAATATTTCCTTGGATCAGGGTCTTTTCCAATGAGTTGGCTATTGATAGTAGCTTTAATTAAGTGCTTTAAGAGACAAATTGAACAGATTAGGTTTTAGCCTCTGTTGGTCAAATTAAAGTAGCTGATAGAGTGGCATACTTCCATGAATATTTGAATTCAGCCAAGAACTTATTGGGGTGGATTGTTGGAAGAGGCAACACATGGACCTGCACATTCTTGCTGGGTGTACCAAGAATGCAGGGCCTTGATTACCTAGGCCATTTCTCAAGGTTGCGTTTATAGTAAACAGCCTTGAGAGATGAAGTATTTTCTCCTTCCAAAAAGAGCAATCTTGCTTCAGTTTGCCATAAAAATGATGAACCCCCTCAAGCTCAGTGTTTCTGTCTTGTAATACAAACCCACTGCATGAGTAAACATCTATCTGGACCAACCTTCCTACATTATACTGTAGGACCTGGGGCGTGGAGAACCAACACAAACATGAAGCTCCAGCTACTACTCTTTTTCTTTTTTTTAATTTATTTATTTTTGACTGAACTAGGTCTTTGTTGCTGCCCATGGGCTTTCTCTAGTTGCTGCAACCAGGGGCTACTCTGCTCATTGCTGTGGCTTCTCTTGTTATGGAGCACAGGCTCTAGGGTGCAAAGGCTTGTGGTTGTGAAGTGTGGGGTTAAGTTACTCAGCAGCATGTGGGTTCTTAATTCATGGACCAGAGTTCAAACCCCAGTCCCCTGCCTTAGCAAGGCAGATTCTTAACCACTGGACCACCAGGGAAGGTCCCTGGCTACTGCTCTTATCATGAGTAATAAAGTTGTTTATCACTGACCCAGCATTCTTCTGACAGCATTCATAATATGGTATTAAAGCTAACTTATAAACTAGTAAGTAGGCTTAACTCTCAGATTCTGTATGACTCTTGACAATTACAAAAATCAATTACAAGAGAGTTTTTAAGTGAAAAATGAAAGGTAAGGGACTTCCCTTGTGGTCCAGTGATTAAGACTCCACATTCTCACTGCAAGCGTCATGGCTTCCATCCCTGGTCAGGGAACTAAGATCCCACATGCTGCAACTAAGACCCAGCACAGCAAAATAAATAACTATTTTTTAAAAAATACAAGTATTGCAAACTAAGAATTCTACAGATTTAGTAGAAAGAATAAGAACATAGAAGAATTAAATGATACTAATCAATGAATAATCACATACACAGTGGCTCAGATGGTAAAGAACCTGTCTGCAGTGCCGGAGGCCTGGGTTCGATCCATGGGTTGGGAAGATCCCTTGGAGAAGGAAATGTGTTCTTGCCTGAAAAATCCCACGGACAGAAGAGCCTGGTATGCTACAGTCCATGGGGTTGCAAAGTGTTGGACACAACTGAGAGATTAACACTAACACACCTACTATATTTTTGTGCACATACATGTACGTACATGGAGAGAGAGATTTAGACATGCATATATAAAACACAGAAAGAGAACATTACAACTCTCAGATAGAAAATATACATTTTCTGAATATTTATAGAGCACATACAAAATCAGTCATGTATTTGGCCACAAAAATAGCTCATTTAATTTAAGCAAAAAACATTGCAAAATAGGAAAAGGATATGAATAGATTATTTTGAGGAAAGAATATCTAGATAGCCAGCAACTTTATGAAAAGATGTTAAATTTACTAGCAATTAGAGAAACAAGAATTAAAGTAATAATGAGATACTACTTTTCACCCGTGATATCTGCCAACATTTAAGAGTAAGCAGATCTTAAAAATAGTGCTCAGTGAAAAACTAAACAAATCTATGACAAATATCACACACATAAATTAGAAATACTTCCATAGAACAATCATATTAAAAGGATACATACAACAAGAAGATACACATTAGACATTAGAATGATTTCCTAGAGCGGGGGGATGAGATTGGGAAGTGGACATAATGAAAATAAATGGAAAAATAAATAAAATGAACAATAACATCTGTTGCTTAGCGATGTAGAAGAAAAGAAACTCTCCAACACTCCTGATGGAAATATGAAGAAAATAATATGACAACATATGTTAATATATCCTAGAAACAGTGGAATGCTCCTCAATAGGGGATGACTAAGTCATCCACCCTATAAAATTAAGCCACTAAAGGAGAATTAAAACTATACTTGATGCTTTAAAGAATTATTATTAAATGAAAGAGTTTGTAGAAAAGTGAGTATACACTGATGCCATTCTAAGAAACAGTGATCTCTCCCCACCCCCAACCTAACCTTTAAATGTATGTGTGAGAACATAGATACATGTATGAATGAATGTGTGCATGTGTGTACAAGCACAGGGCAAAAATAAGAATATACAAGGAATAGCATGAGGAACTAAACTAATGGAAGGGGGAAAGATAGGAGAAAGAAAGGCAGAGGCAAATAAAAGAAGAAAAGAAAAAGACTGCACTAAAAAAATTCAAATGTGTATATGTGAAAGTGTTTGTAGGCAGAAACTAAGAAAGATTTGTATTTATTTAACATACAAGTATCTCAGATAGTTGGAATTTCAGGCCACATATCAATAGGAAGTATGTTGGTTGTATGGGTCTTGGTTGTTGCCTGCCTTGATAAATCTGGGATACATAATACTGGCACTAAGGTTACTATCTCTCTGATTTGTACTGTTTGTGGCATCTTTGTGGTTACAGTTCTTTCTTGGTTCTTATACCTGTACAATTTTTAAGAAAAATAGTGAAAGCAAGTTTGTTGGATTAACACATAAAATTTGTCAGTTAATCGGCCCTAGTTTAGTGTTTACTTAGGAATATATGTGACTGAAAGCTTGGTGGTAACTGCATATCTTAGGAATTGGAGAGACTGACTTAATAAAAATGCTTTGTCATTTAGAATGCATTTTAGTAAGTGATGGATGCTGAGAAAAAGTTGTAGAGGTAAAGGGCAACTTGTTCATAACTGAGGCTTTTGAATCTTAGCAAACTTAAGTTGTAAATATTCATATAAAATGTACACCCATTTTTTCTTTCTTGTTTATGAAAGAACTAAGTACTAACAAATGCATTAAACAAATATTAGGAGTCAATACCTGTATAGTGTCATTTACTGTATTATATTTGTATTTCAGATGCCTTTGGTGCTTCATGAAGAATATTTCTAGATACATCACAGACATTAAGCCTTTGCCACCCAACATAAAAGATAGACTCATCAAAATTATGAGCGTGCAGGGGCAGATAACAGATTCAAACATAAGTGAGGTAAGAATATATACAACTGCAAAGCAAGCTTATTATATTTTACTGTTCAGCTATGGCTTCAGATTTTTGGAACAATGTTTTATATTAGGATGAGTAATTTTAGAATATACTAAAGTTCTTTTTTCTCCAGATAACCATAATGTCCTTGTGCAATAGCTTCTAAAAAAATCTCCCATTGACTTCCTCGGGGAATCTCTGGACTTCCCTGGGGGTCCAGAGGTTAAGACTCAGTGCTTCCAATGCAGGGGGTACAGATTTCATTCCTGGTTGGGGAACTAAGATCCCACATGCCGAGCAGCCAAAACACAAATAAAATAAAAATTAAAACTCTTCTACCACTGTTCCTTCAGTTATTCCCCTTGTCTTCATGGTACCAACATCCATGAACTGCATATTTTCAAGAAATGTTAAACTTTTCGGTTAAGTATACCTTAGTAAATCTAGAAAAAATTAAAATGCAGAGTGAAAAAACAAATGACAAAAAAAAGACCCACAAGAAGAAATAGGAATGTTACATTGTGACTCTAGGACACAAACCATATCTACGTGTAACAGTACAGTGTTCAGTTCACTTGGATATTTTCTATTTTATTCTAGTATGTCTTATTTCAATTAAAAAATGTTGATCATAGCCTACCAGATTGATTTTATCCCTTCAGGGATAACAATCAGTTAAAAATCATTCATCTAAACTCTTCATTCTTCTTCTGGCTTCCTCACTCCATCTAACTTATACTTACTCCCTTTCCCTGTATATATGTTAGTTACTCAGTTGTGTCTGACTCTTTGCGACCCCATGGACTGTAGCCCACTAGACTCCTCTGTCCATGGGATTCTCCAGGCAAGAATACTGAGTGGGTTGCCATGCCCTTCTCCAGGTGATCTTCTGTATCCAGGGATTGAACCCGGGTCTCCCACGTTATAGGCAGATTCTTTACCAACTGAGCTTCCTAGGAAGCCCTTTCCCTAATTAAGCTAAAAATAACAATTCTGTAAGGGAGAATGTATAGTAAAGCTTCTGACCTGAATAAAAATACCAGCTTTGCCACTCTTTCTGACACTGAACCTCAGTTCTCTTAACTGTAAAATGGGTTTGCAACTATCATCACTCCCTGCCTACAGAGATTAAAGACTCGTACCTGCTGAGCAAAGAGGCACATAGCTAGAATCTCTCATAATAATCAGAAGCTACTGGAAGAGGATAAGCACCCCACTACCTTGGTTCTGCTTCCATATCTAATGGGTTCTTATTCTGTACCAGCTGTCTCAGTAGAGCTCTGTGTCACAATAAGACTTTGGGGACACTATAAGCTGCACCCTCAGTTGGAAGTAGACTTGGTTTTTTCTGCTTTTTGTATCTGTCTTCACACAAATGCATTTCTGTATTCTTTGCTATAGTTTTCACCTGCCACTTCTCTGTTATGACCATTAAAACACTGAATATGGAATAAATATTTATGTTTATAGGAAATTTTAATTTTTCAAAATAATGTATGTATTATAGATTTTACATCCTGAAGTCCAAACTCTAGATCTACGAAGCTGTGATATTTCAGATACTGCTCTCCTGCACCTATGTAACTGCAGAAAACTGAAGAAATTAAATTTAAATTCCTCGAAAGAAAACCGAATTTCCATAACTTCAAAAGGTATGTTTATTAACACTGAACGAATTGGTAGAGAGCTATTCACCATAGTTTTGGAGCAGAGAAGGGGAAAATATGCTAAAAGATAGTATGAAGATGTCAGTCAGTCAGTTCAGTCGCTCAGTCATGTCCAACTCTTTGCTACCCCATGGTCTGCAGCACGCCAGGCTTCCCTGTCCATCACCATCTCCCAGAGCTTGCTCTAACTCATGTCCATTGAGTCGGTGATGCCATCAAAGCATCTCATCCTCTGTCATCCCCTTCTCTTCCCACCTTCAATCTTTCCCAGCATCAGGGTCTTTTCCAATGAGTCAGTTCTAAGAACCCCATGAACAGTTTGAAGGTGTCAAAGAAAAAGAAACTATATTTATCAATAAAAATATTCAAAATAAACTAGAGAATCCTAATTAGAATTCTTGCTTATAATCAGTGCTGAAAGTTAGGAAATACATTGTCACTACTTAAATTTTAAACATATTTAAAATAAGCATGACTAGATAAATATTTTAAATATTTTGCCTAGTATAGTGAAACAAGAAATGACCAGTTCATAACATTGTTAAGAATTTTTTGTTGTAATATTACAACAGAAAGTTAAATCATTAGCAAATATTTACTAGGTTCTCTCCCATCAGTCTGTATAACACATAGTTTTGTAGCCAGAACTGCCCCATTTTGAACTGCACAAAACTTGAAATGTGTATTTTCAAGTTGCCCCATTTTGAGCTGCACAAAACTTGAAACATGTATTTTCCACTCCTGCTGACCTAAGCACGCCTCAAAACTATTTTAGACAATGACTAATTGACTAAGAAAGAACTAATCTTGCTTGCTTAATTCCAGATACCAACCTCAAGGACATGGGCAGGGAAGCTGAAACAATTTAGACTATAAGCCAGTCACATAGCAAAATCACTAAACGCCCAGTTCTCTGAAAGATATAAAGATCTAATACACACTCATAAGTTGTTTTCACAGGAAGCAGACCAGATGAAAACTGCTGACTGCAAGCATGTAGACCCCAGACCAGTTGAAACCAGAAGACTGGTGATGTTTGAAACTTTACCTTGATGCCAACCAATCTGAGAACTGTGTATGAACTGCTTGTGTACCTTGCAGCCCCCTCCCTCACACAGGCTTTAGAACCTTTATCTCCCAACTGGCAACTTGGAGATGCTCTTAAGGACGTCAGTCTACCATCTGCCCAGCTTGCCAGCTTCCTGACTAAAGCAACTTTAAGTTTTCCACCAACACTTGGCTCTTGAGCATTGATCTTCTGAGTAGCAGGAAGCCGAAATTGGGTTTGGTACCGACCTTGTCCAGTTACAGTGTTTTATAACCAGGCAGACTGCATGTATCAGTGTGACTGTTACATGAATTAATGGATTTTTACCATTTTTTAAAAATATTAAAATTTTTACTCTTTTCAGTATAAGAAAGAGGGAGTTATTTGGCTACCTAGGTTTCTGGAAAATTTTGTAGGTAGTTGGCTCTATTTTTACAATTATCTTGGTTAGCAAGTTGGGATATTCATATTATTGCAAGGAAGCATAAGTTTTAAAATGTTTACACAAATACTGACTCTCTAAAAAGAACTTTCATGCTGAACACTAATGAATAAAGAGTTCTTTCTTAAGACATAGTAAACAATAAAAATGACCAACACACAAATTTACCATCTTCCATTTTGTGTATTTTGCCCATAAAGGTTTCTTTTAACAGTGCTAAAATGTTTGTCCATGATTGAAGAGCCCAGGATTCCTTCAGTACTCTTTCTATTTATATGGCACATCATCATATACCTGTCACCAAAATGCTTTTACATCAGTTTAATTGGCTTTAAGGGCCTCTCTTTTCTTGACCCCCGGTAAAATCTGAGATTCGTCCAGGCTACCAGAGAAGGAGCATGGTGGTAGGAAAGGGTAGAATCAAGGAGGGAGGAGAAAACCCAGAAACATGGATATGATTTCTAAGGATAAGCATGAAAGCTATTACTTAAGACATTTGTGGCATTCAACTTTTGATTTCTTTTCAGAGTCTATAAGAAAATTAACTTTATTACTTTAAAACTTTTAACAAAAAGGAGAATCATCTACTATTTAATTACCTAATTTGGTTCTGAATGATTTTTGGTCATTTCCTAAAAGCAAATCTAATCATAAAAAAGTCATGTCATTAATTGCAGATATTCTGAAGAATATACTACAGATTGTATAGAGAATTCTTGAAACATTCTAAAAGAGTTTTAAATAATGACAGCATCACTGAAAAAATAGTATATTCCCCACATGAACTACTTTGGAAAAGGCTAATTGGATGTATCAGTACTGGTGATTACTAAAATAAAAATCAGTCACATTTCTCATATATGAACATCTATAGCTCATTGATACAGAATTATATTTTCCCTCAGGAATAAAAGCTGTGGCTTCATCCTGCTCTTACCTGCATGAAGCTTCTTTGAAAAGATGCTGCAATCTCACCGATGAAGGAGTCCTCGCTCTTGCACTCAACTGCCGGCTGTTAAAGATCATTGATTTAGGAGGCTGCTTAGGTATTACTGATGTGTCCTTGCAGGCATTAGGAGAAAACTGCGCATTTTTGCAGTGTGTTGATTTTTCAGCTACTCAGGTAAATGAAATAACACTTGAAATGTAGATACTGTATGTATTTATTTGCCCAGTGTATTTCCATAACTCATCAGAACACAATTAATTTTTTTGTTGTTGCTGAAATTATTGACTTCATATTTTGATAGTTAAATAATTGCAATATAATTTGGCACCCTCCCCTCAATTGTTTTAAGTAAGGGTGGAAGGTATGTGTGGCTAAAACACATGTTTGCTAAATGGGAGGAAATAAAACAATATCTAAATAACAAGTTTTAGAAAAATATGCTTCCATCTTCTCCATTTATGTGCTGTGTTCTTTTTCCCTTTGCTTAGGTATCCGACCATGGTGTGGTTGCGCTTGTTAGTGGACCTTGTGCCAAGAAATTAGAGGTAATTTTAAAATATCTATAAAGATGATGATAACTGAACTTATATTATCCTCAGAAATTCTTCATTAAACCTAGAAGACAACCAGTGCCTTATTCACAATTAGGTATTTCCAAGGACTTTTTTCCCCTCCGCCTCTTTATTCCAGAGTGAAAAAAACTGGTAAAGTTAGGAGATAAAGTATGCTTTATAGAAAACCCATTTTACTTCCAATAAATGTTCTTATTTTCCAGAGGTTTTAACTTCTAATACATTTAAGGATAGTCTTATTATGGATAAAGATAATGAAAATTTATCAATGTAAAATGATATCCTTTAGAATTTTCATGTCTGACTGATATTTTTACTAGGACTACTTATGCTCTTGCCAGTGTATTTTTCTTGACATCATATTTATTCTCTCTTGATCATCTTTTTCTGAATCTATGAAGGCATCCAGAATATACCACTATGGCATAAAGATTATTTTGAGCTGAAGATGTCTAAGAAACAACAGAAGCTAAAAAAAAAGACTTCCGTCTGAACCGCCTCCCACCCCCACTATCTGTCTAAAAGCAGACACTTCCAAAAGAATTCAAATGCCTCAAATCCTTTTTAAGGAAGATTTCCAGATGAGAAATTGC
The DNA here is from genome assembly GCF_019320065.1 of Cervus canadensis. Taxonomy (NCBI): domain Eukaryota; kingdom Metazoa; phylum Chordata; class Mammalia; order Artiodactyla; family Cervidae; genus Cervus; species Cervus canadensis. The sequence continues at coordinate 40,103,271 of NC_057406.1, read as the reverse complement.
ATTAAACAGACATAGTCACAAGATTATGATAACTCCCATCTATTTTCCTAAAGGTCCATTTTGTCTGCCCTAAAAGTCATTTGTATGACTGTTTAGTATCCTTTCTCCCCCTCCTCTTCCCCTATTAAGATGGTATTTAAACTAAATTCAAGCCATTTCTTTGAACCATGACCTTTGTGAGCTTGTGAATAAATTTTCCCTTTCCTCTTATCTTATTGTCAGTTTAATTTAAAGGCTTCCAGAGACAAATATAAGCGGGTAGAGAAAAGGTTTTTCCTCCCCCAGAAGCCGCATTTGCAGCTGTTTAAAAAGATCTTAAATTAGTGTTCCTCCTTTGTATTCAATGACGGATGTGGCACCTATAACCTGTTTCTAAATATTAAGAAATGTTTTGTCCCAAGATTTTAATTTTTTTTCCTTTCCCAGTTTACAGTGTTTTAGTTTGTTTTTACTCTTAATTAAAAGCTGTGCTTTTCAAAAAAAAAAAAAAAAGCTGTGCTTTTCAACAAAAAGTCACATCAAATCCTTTTTGGAAGTAAGCAGCCTATAAATGAATTATACATGTTAGTAACCACTATTAGAATGGTGGTACCACGTTTTTGCCAAAATATTTCTGCTTGATTTATTGCCCAAAGAATTTTTTTTGTGATGTTTATATATCTGCATCCTGCTTATGTGTATATATATGTGTGTGTGTTTGTATATATAAAATGGCACATATATTTTTATGAATCTTTTCATTAAGAAATTTTTTTTAAAAAAATGAAGTTTCAAATTCCAAATTGCATTCTAACTGTAGGGACAATAAACTGCCAAAGCTTTTACTGTTTTAAATACAAACATTTGTTGAGCACTTCATATGCTATCCTCCATGCTACTGCCTTATATTCATTAGGTTATTTTATTTTTACAACATTATCCTATAATCACCGTCAATTTTATCAAAGCTCTCAATCAGTTAACCTAGTTTATCACTTCCTAATAAAACCACCAGGAAATTAGTTGTTGTGCAGTGGTAGGGAATATACCTACATATTTACTTCAGCTTTATAAAATAAAGAGCACCTAGGCAGACTGAGGAAAAAAATCCAATAACCAGTGCATTGGTCATTGTAATGTTATTGAATTTTTCATTTTTTCAGCTTTCCAAAGCTTACTTCTGTAAGTATCAAAATATTTTAATGAAAATCTTTCTAAAATTTGTTAGAACTTAATTCCTTCCTTAAACAAAGGAATATATTTTAACATGTGACTCATTGCATCTTTGTGACCACAATTTCTGACAAATTGAAATGCAAACATTTTCATTTTTTTTAACCGATTCTTCTCTTTTGGGTAATATATATACCTACATTTTTCAGATACCCCATTTTTAACCTGTTGCTTTTAATTTGTTCAGTTCCCGAAAGTTAGGGGCTTCCCTCATAGCTCAGTTGGTAAAGAATCCACCTGCAATGCAGGAGACCCCGGTTCAATTCCTGGATCGGGAAGATCTGCTGGAGAAGCGAAAGGCTACCCACTCCAGTATTCTTGGGCTTCTCTTGTGGTTCAGCTGGTTAAGAATCCACCTGCAATGTAGGAGACCTGGATTCGATCCCTGAGTTAGGAAGATCCCCTGGAGAAGGGAAAGGTTACCCACTCCAGCATTCTGGCCTGGAGAATTCTATGGACTGTACAGTCCATGGGGTCTCAAAGAGTTGAACATGACTGAGCGACTTTCACTTTCATTTTCTGGGAAGTTAAATATCAAGGTTGCTAAATAGTTTATAATTTGAAAATAAATTTGATTAACAGTCTAAGAACCGCTCCTAAAGATTGCCATTTAGTAAAAACATGTTACAGCATTTATGGGCTTCCCTGGTGGCACAGATGGTAAAGAATCTGCCTGCAATGTGGGAGACCTGGGTTTGATCCCTGGGTTGGGAAGATCCCCTGGTGAAGGAAATGGCTACCCACTCCAGTATTCTGGCCTGGAGAATTCCATGGACGGAGAGGAGCCTGGCAGTCTACAGCCACAAAGAGTTGGACATCACTGAGCGCCTTTCACACACACACAGCATTAAGTGAATGTCAGTATTGACTCTGAAATCTCTATCGGTCTGAGTCCTCAGTGAGAGCAGATCATTTTGTTCATCACTCAGCCATTATTCTATACCTAGGTTTTACTACAGTTCCAGTCACACAGTAGTACCTCAATAAATACTGCCATATTTTTAACTTTATATCACAGTCATTTTATAGTTTTCTACAATCTTCATGGTTAAAATTTAATTTGCTGTGAAAGAATTATTATTTATTAAACAAATATTTATTGATTATCTACTAAGTTCTAGGCACTGTCATATCAGAGAACAAAATCTGTCCATGTTATGTATCACTTTTCCTTAATTGTTTTTCTGATGTTGGTACTTTAGCTTATTTACAGCATTTATCTATTGGAAATAATCATGTGTTGGGACATACCACTTTTTCTTCCTTTACTATAATTAAGTCCCTGAAACAACACAAGTGGATCAATTTTATGTCATTGTCTGTTGTTCTTCAGTCTCTTCAGTCATGACCCACTCTTTGTGACCCCATAGCACAGCAGGCTCCTCTGTCCTCCACCATCCCCTGCAGTTTGTTCACATTCATGTCCGTTGGATTGGTGTTGCTATCTTACCATCTTGTCCTCTGCTACCCCCTTCTCCTTTTGCCTTCAATCTTTCCCAGCACCAGAGTCTTTTCCAATGAGTCAACTCTTCATATCAGGTGGCCAAAGTATTGGAGCTTCAGCTTCAGCATTTGTCCTTCCAAAGAATATTCAGGGTTGATTTACTTTAGGAACGACTGGTTTGATCTTGCAGTTCAAGGGACTCTCATGAGTCTTCTCCAACACCACAATTTGAAAGCATCAATTCTTTGACACTCAGCCTTTCTTGGGAGGACAGAGAAGCCTGGTGTGCTACAGAATGGAGTCGCAAAGTGTTTGACACAACTTAGCAACTGAACAACAATAACATACAATGAGAACAAACAGATGGAAGGAACAGTGTTCAACTCAGGTTTCATTTAAAATATATTAAGGCATTTAAAAAAAGAAAATTTTTCTTTTTTTAAAATTCAATTCTGGCAAATACAAGTCCTAGCAAAAATTTCAAATTCACAATATAAACTTCATGGGAAACAATTTAGCAATGTGAATTTAGGACCTTTTAAAAAAGTCTCCCAATCTATACATGACTACTGGAAAAACCATAGCTTTGACTATATGAACCTTTGTCAGCAAAGTGAAGTCTCTGCTTTTTAATACACTATCTAGGATTGTCATCGCTTTCCTTCCAAGCAGCAAGCATCTTTTCATTACATGGCTGCAGTCACCATTCACAGTGATTTTTGGAGCCCAGGAAAATATAACCTGTCACTTCTTCCACTTTTTGCCTCCTGTCACTGCTTCCACTTTTTGCCATTAAGTGATGGCACCAGATGCCATGATCTTGTTTTTTTGAATGTTGAGTTTCAAGGCAGCTTTTTCACTCTCCTCTTTCACCTTCATCAAGAGGCTCTTCAGTTCCTCTTCACTTTCTGCCGTTAGAGTGGTATTATCTATATAACCGAGGTTGTTGATATTTCTCCAAGCAGTCTTGTACTCCAGCTTGTGCTTCATCCAGCCTGGCACTTTGCATGATGTACTCTGCATATAAGTGAAATAAGCAAGGTGACAATATACAGCCTTGTTGTACTCCTTTCCTAATTTTGATCAGTCCATTATTCCATGTCCATTTCTAATTGTTGTTTCTGACCTGCAAATAGGTTTCTCAGAAGAAAAGTAAGGTGTTCTGCTACTCTCATCTCTTTAATAATTTTCCACAGTCTGTTGTGATCCACACAGTCAAAGGCTTTAGCCTAGTTGACGAGGCAGAAGTAGATGTTTTTTTGGATCTCCCTTGCTTTCTCCATGATCCAGTGAATGTTGCCAATTTGATCTCTGGTTCCTCTGCCTTTTCTAAACCCAGCCTGTACATCTGAAGGTTCTTTGTTCACATACTGCTGAAGCCTAGCTTGAAGAATTTTGAACATTACCTTGATAGTATGTGAAATGAGTACAATTGTATGGTAGTTAGAGTATTCTTTAGCATTGCCCTTCTGTGGGATTGAAATGAAAACTGAAGTTTTCCAGGCCTGTGGCCACTGCTGAGTTTTCCAAATTTGCTGGCGTGTTGAGTGCAGCACTTTCACAGCATCATCTTTTAGAATTTGAAATAGCTCAGCTAGAATTCCATCACTTCAACTTGCTTTGTTTACAATATGCTTCCTAAGGTCCACTTGACTTCTCATTCCAGGATGTCCAACACTAGGTGAGTGACCACACCATCATTGTTATCTGGGTCATTAAGGCCTTTCTTGTATGGTTCTGTGTATTTTTACACCTCTTCTTAATATCTTCTGCTTCTGTTAGATCCTTAGCATTTCTGTCCTTTATCATGCCCATCCTTGCATGAAATGTTCCCTTGATACCTCCCGTTTTCTTGAAGAGATCCCTAGTCTTTCTCATTCTGTTGTTTTCCTCTGTTTCTTTGCATTGTTCATTTAAGAAAGCTTTCTTATCTCTCTTTGCTATTCCCTGAAACTCTGCATCCAGTGCATGTATCTTTCCCTTTCTCCTTTGCCTTTTGTTTCTCTTCTATCCTCAGCTATTTGTAAAGCCTCTTCAAGTAACCACTTTGCCTTCTTGCATTTCTCTTTCTTTGGGATGGTTTTGGTCACTGCCTCCTGTACAGTGTTATAAACCTCATTTAATAATAACCTCATATAAATGTCCATAGTTCTTGAGGCACTGTCTCTACCAGATCTAATCTATTGAATCTATTCATCACCTCCACTGTATAACCATAAGGGATTTCATTTAGGTCATACCTGAATGGCCTGGTTTCTCTAGTTCCTTCAATTTAAGCCTGAATTTTGTAATAAGGATCTCATGATCTGAGCCATACTCAGCTCTGGCTCTAGGTATAGAGCTTCTCTATACTCGGCTACATGTAAATCCGTGGCTGATTCATGTCAATGTATGACAAAAATCAATACAATATTGTAAAGTAATTAGCCTCCAACTAATAAAAATAAATGGAAAAAAAAAAGAATATAATCAGTCTGACTTTGGTATTGACCATCTGGTTATGTCCATGTGTAGAGCCATCTCTTGTGTCTTTGGAAAAGGGTGTTTGCTATGACCAGTGTGTTCTCTTGACAAAATTCTGCTAGCCTTTGCCCTGCTTTATTTGGTACACCAAGGCCAAACTTGCCTGTTATTCCTGGAACCTCTTGACTTATATCTACTTTTGTATTCCAATCCCCAAGGATGAAAAGGACGTCTTTTTTGGTGTTAGTTCTAGAAGGTGTTCTAGGTCTTCATAAAATTGGTCAGCTTCAGTTTCTTCAGCATCCGCGTTTGGGCATAGACTTGGATTACTGTGATGTTGAATGGTTTGCCTTGGAAATGAACCAAGATCTTTCTGTCATTTTTGAGGATGCACGCAAGTACTGCATTGTGGACTCTTTTATTGACTGTGAGAGCTACTCCACTTCTTCTAAGGCAGTCTTCCCCACAGTAGTAGACATTATAGTCATCTGAATTAAATTTGCCCATTCCCGTCCACTTTAGTTCACTGATTCCTAAGATGTCATTGTTCACTCTTGCCATCTCCTTCTTGTCCACATCTAATTTACCTTGATTCATGGACCTTACATTCCAGGTTCTTATGCAACATTGTTTTTTACATCATCAGACTTTACTTCACCACCAGATATATCTACAGGTGAGTGCTGTTCCCGTTTTGACCCAGCTGCTTCATTCTTTCTGGAGTTGTTCGTCATTGCCCTCCACTCTTCCCCAGTAGCATATTGGACACCTTCCTACCTGGGGGAGCTCATCTTCTGGTGTCATATCTTTTTGCCTTTTCATACTGTCCATCAGGTTCTTCAGGCAAGAATACTGGAGTGGGTTGCCAACCCCTCCTCCTGTGGACCACCTTTTATCAGAACTCTTCAATATGGCCCGTCTGTCTTGGGTGGCCCTGCATGGCATGGCTCATAGTTTCAGTGAGTTATGCAAGCCCCTGCCCCACAACAAGGCTGTGATCCATGAAAGGGTTCATTGTCTGTCACCTTGTGAATTCATTTCATACAATGCCTTTTCCATGTAGAATATGATGCTTTCTCCTCAGTTTTCAAGAATTTTCAATATATTGAAGTTTCCTTTAAGACATGATTAATTATAATAATATGTACATCAACATAATATCAACTTTTCAATAGAAAAGAAAAACCACTACCCTAAGTATACATACCAATTATTAGTTGAAAATTACCTTCAGAATTGTTTAAAAGTTTTTGATGTTGGCAAATATACATAAAATTTACTATTTTAACCATTTTTAGGGTACAATTCAGTGGATTTAAGTACATTCACATTGTTGTGCAGCCATCACCATTAACTACCTCCAGAACTTTTTCATCATCCCAAATAGAAACTCTTTACCCTTTAACAATAATCCCCATTATCCTTTCCCCCAGCCTCTGACAACCTCTGTTCTATCTTCTGTCGTTATGAATTTACCATTATAGTAACATTTTTAAAAACCATTCATCCACTGATATGGTTCCACCTTTTGTCTTCTGTGAATATCTCTACTATGAACATAGTTATATAGACATCTATTTATATCCCTGCATGCAATTCTTTTGAGTACATCCCTAGAAGTGAAATAGCTAGATAATATTCTAATTCTATATATAATTGTTTGAGGAACTGCCATACTATTTCCATAGCAACTGTACCCGTTTACATTCTCACTAGCAATGAGAAAGTGTTTCAAATTAGAACATTAAACAAAAGATAGATAATATTTCAAATATATGAAAATGTATATAAATTTTTATAACAGAGACCTTTGAGCCAACCACTTGAATTTTAACATTGTCTGCCTTTATTCCAGCCAGTTCTTTTTTAAAAAATTATTAAATGTGATATCTGAAGCTCCCTCCCCTCATTTATTCCCCTTCTTCCGTCAGAGGTAACCACTCTTCTGAAGATGCCTGTATATCTTTCCTTCCATGTTTGAATATTTCATCTTTCTTTCTACATCTTTCTACGTATGTGTGTGTATATCTGTGACTGTTGTTCAGTCACTCAGTCATGTCTGATTCTGCAATCCCATAGACTGCAGCACGCCAGGCTTCCCTGTCCTTCACCATCTCCCAGAGCTTGCTCAAACTCATGTCCATCAAGTCAGTGATGCCATCCGATCATCTCATCCTCTGTCATCCCCTTCTCCTCCTGCCTTCAACCTTTCCCAGCCTCAGGGTATTATCTAACAAGTCAGCTCTTCGCATCTGGTGGCCAAAGTATTGGAGCTTCAGCTTCAACATAGTCCTTCTAATGAATATTCAGGACTGATTTCCTTTAGAATCAACTGGTTTGATCTCCTTGTAGATCAAGGGACTCTCAAGAGTCTTCTCCAACACCACAGTTCAAAAGCATCAATTCTTCGGCGGTCAGTTATCTTTATAGTCCAACTCTCATCTATACATGACTACTGGAAAAACCGTAGCTTTGACTAGACAGACCTTTGTTGGCAAAGTAATGTCTCTGGTCTTTAATGTGCTGTTTTAGTTTGTCATAGTTTTTCTTCCAAGGAGCAAGTGTCCTTTAATTTTATGGCTGCAGTCACCATCTACAGTGATTTTGGAGCCCAAGAAAATAAAGTCTCTCACTTTTTCTATTGTTTCCCCATCTACTTGCCATGAAGTGATGGGACCAGATGCCATGATCTTCTTTTTTGAATGCTGAGTTTTAAGCCAGCTTTTTAACTCTCCTCTTTCACCTTCATCACGAGGCTTTTTAGTTCCTCTTTGCTTTCTGCCCTGAAGGTGGTATCATCTGCATATCTGAGGTTATTGATATTTCTCCTGGCAATCTTGATTTCAGCTTGGGCTTCATTGTTTGTGATCAGTTCAGTCGCTCAGTCATATCCAACTCTTTGCGACCTCATGGACTGCAGCACACCAGGCCTCCCTGTCCATCACCAACTCCTGGAGTTTACTCAAACTCATGTCCATTGAGTCAGTGATACCATCCAACCATCTCATTCTCTGTTGTCCCCTTCTCTGCTGCCTTCATTGTAAAATATTCATAAACAAGATATTATATTGTTTTATGTGTTTTTCAGTTCAGTTCAGTTCAGTTGCTCAGTCATGTCCAACTTTTTGCAACCCCATGGGCTGCAGCACGCCAGGCCTCCCTGTCCATCACCAACTCCCAGAGTTTACTCAAACTCATGTCCATTGAGTCAGTGATGCCATCCAACCATCTCATCCTCTGTCGTCCCCTTCTCCTCCTGCCTTCAATCTTCCCAGCATCAGGGTCTTTTCAAATGAGTCATGTGTTTTTAAACAGTACATAATAATTTCAAATCATATGTATTGTTTTACAATTTGATTTTTTTATTCAAAATCATGTTTTAAAATTTTTCTCAAGCTTTATTGGAGTTTAATTTACATACAATAAAACTCACCTATTTCAAGTGCACAGTTTGATGAATGTTGGTCATTGTTTTACAATCTTATAACCACTACCACAATTAAGTATAGAATATTTCCATCACCCCAAGAGGTTTTCTCCCATCTCTTTGAAGTCAATGCTCTGCTGTGGCCTTCCCCCAAGCAACCAGTCATTTGTCAATATAGTTTTGCTTTTTCTATAGTATTTTATATGAATGAAATCATGCAGTGTATCATCTTTTGGTTTTTTACTGTTTTCTCTACTTCTTTCATTTGGTATGATATTTTTGAGATTCATCCATGTTGTTAAACATGTTAATGTTTCATCCCTTTTTTTTGGCTGAGTAGTATTCCATAGTCTGGGTATAACACAGCTTGCTCATATATTCACCTTTCAGACTGTTCCAATTTTAGACTATTATAAATACTGCTGTGGACATTTGCATACAAGTCTTTGTGTAGACATATGGTTTCATTTTGGGGGGTAAATAACTAGAATGGAACTGCTGTGTCATATAGTGAGTACATGTTTAGCTTTATAAAATGCTACAACACTGTTTTTTAAAGTGTCTAAACTAACATTATGTTTAAGATTTATGTCTATTAATACAAATAAATATTTTTCTTTGTAACTGTTTTATCTTATTACAATATATTAATGAACCACCATTTACTTACCCAATCTCCATTTATTTACTATTGCAAGTAATATTTCAGTTGACATATTTACAAGTTGTTTCCTTACACACATGTACAAGCATTTCTCTCTTTATAGTGGACGTCTGCAGTTGGAATTAATTGCTGGGTTCTAGAGGATACTTGTCAGTTTTAATATATACTGCCAAATTGCCTTATAAAGTGGTTGGGCATTTCACTTTTAAAGCTGCTAATACCTTCCAAATTACTATAGACTTTCTTTTTTTTTTTTTTTTTTAGAGATTCAGCAGAGGTGATCTTTTATTTTTTTTATGAACAATCTTTATTTTATTTTTTTTCCATTTATTTTTATTAGTTGGAGGCTAATTACTTTACAACTATAGACTTTCGTTGGTCCTTCCTATAGAGTTTTTCTTGCAAGTGGTTATTGGGGGTTTTGTTATCAGAGTACATATTTCCCAAGCATTTCACACTGTTCTTATTGTCCTGTTTTTTTGATTATACTTTATTTTTAAACAGGAGATTCATATGGGGCATTGTGTGAATCTGACTGACGAGGCTGTAGAAGCTGTCCTTACTTGCTGTCCTCAGATATGTATATTACTCTTCCATGGATGCCCTCTAATAACAGGTTAGTATAAGGCTATGTGTGTGTATGTGTTAGTTGAGCAATCACGTCTGACTCTTTGCAACCCCATGGACTGTAGCCCACCAGGCTCCTCTGTCTGTGGAATTCTCCAGGCAAGAATACTGGAGTGCGTTGCCATTCCCTTCTCCAGGTGTGTGTGTGTGTGTGCTAAGTTGCTTCAGTTGTGTCTGACTCTTTGAAGCCCTATGGACTGTAGCTTGTCAGGGTCCTCTGTCCATTTGAATTCTCCAGGCCAGCATACTGGAGTGGGTTGCCATGCTCTCCTCCAGGGGATCTTCCCAACTCAGGGATCGAACCCATATCTCCTGAGGCTCCTGCATTGCAGGTAGATTCTTAACCACTGAGCCACCAAAGAAGCCCCTCCTTCTTCAGGGGATCTTCCCAACCCAGGGGTTGAACCCAGGTCTCCTGCACTGCAGGCAGATTCTTTATACCACCTGATCCACCAGCGTAAGTATGAGGCTGCTTGGGTTCAAATCTTGGTTTCATCTTTTAATAACTGTGTAACCTTGAGTAAATTACTTAACCCATTCCATTATTCAGTTTTCTCATCTGAAGGTGAATATAATGACAGTACCTACCTTATAAACTTGATCATGACAACACATTTTTTGGTGCCTAGCACATACTGAGGGTTCAGTAAATGTTAATCATGATGATGATGGTGATGGTGATGGCGGTGATGGCCAAGGCTCAATAAATGCTAACTGTGAGGATAAGGATGATGGTGGCAGTAGTAGTGGTCATGATATTAAACATGATGCTTTATGTAGTCATTTATAATATTAAATCTGTCAAATATGCTAAATGACCTGTTAACTGTAAACACACCAAGCTGTAACCATTGAGATTCAGAATCATTTGGCTGATGTGGTACTTCACTTAATTAGTCACAGCCTTTGGTTTGTATAAGAGCCATGACACCTCTTTCACATTATTCCTACACATGGGTCCCCTACCACAGTATAACCTGGTTCTCACTTGTAAGTCAGTACTTAATGCCCTGCCCTTCAAGCTTATTTTCCTAATTATGGTTTAATAGTTACTGTCTTTTTGACAGCTTCCACTTTTTCTGTTTGAACTGTCAATCTAAACTAAGCCTGTAATGGGTTATATTTGGTTATCAAAGACATCTGTAATGAAGACTAAAATCTTATTTTAGGTAGACATTTTTCAGAACACTAACGCCAAAACTTCAGTTGGAAATTATTACCAGTGGGTACCTCTGGGGAAGGTTGTGGAGAGACAAGAGTAGGAAAAAGCCTTCACCATATACCCTTTTGTCCTTTTGAATTTTGTACCATGTGAATGATTTTACCTATTAAAAATTAATAATCATAATTTTAAGAAAATAATTTAGAACCAGAAAAATTCATGTGACTGAGTACAGGGAATCAGTTAATGTGAACACTATTCTGAGGGTTATGAGAAGGCAGGCAGAGGCTCTCTAGTCATCAAACAAGGCAGAAAATTATATTTTAACAAGAAGGCTATTATTGTAAGGTGGAAGAGACCACAATATGTGTAATTGCAGCCATTTTTTATAATAGGTCTCTTCAGAATACCAACTAAAAGTGTGTAAACCTACTCAGTGAGGTATATGTATGTTTAATCAATACACTGAACAAGAAAGTGGTACTCATAAAGTGACTCCATTTTCCTCTCACTATATTAATTACAAATTTGCTCTATAGGAGCTAATTTTTCCCAAACCCAAATGAAAATCTCAAACATGTGCCCCTGACTTTTCTTATCATTCTCATCCCATGAACTCCCAAACGAGTTCAAATTAAAGCTTTTCACTCCTCCAGTTAGCTCTGGTTTGCTGTAGGTGGAAAGGCTGCTATGTTAAGGGAACATTGTTAGTTTCCCTGTTTTCCCTCCTGATTCTCCTCTTCCTTTCCTAACTCACCCACCATGGTTTCTGACCTCAGCAATGTTAGTGCAGGGTAGGACTGCGATGAGCAGGAGGGCAGGTAAGGGAAAGAAAAGTCTCACTTGAGCACTACCACTGTGATCTAGTGGCAGCACCATGGGCTCAGTGGGTGAGCTGATCCTGATCCATACTCTTACGAAAGTGGGGCACTGGTGACCTTCTTCAGAGTCCACTTTCTGCCACTCCCCTCCTCACTGTGTTTATCTCCCATCTACAGTTCTCTTGATTCAAGCAAATGTGTCTGCTGGCTAGTAGCAAGCGATTTCTTCCTCTGCCCTCATGCCTTTAGCAGTATACCTTCAGTTTCTTTCTGTTGTGGTTACCTCGACCATCTAGGTTGCTTTCATAAGCAAAATACAAGGCAACCCATGCTGGCTCACATCTGTCCACAGGGAACACAATACTTTAGTTGGTGAGAGTGCAGATATTTCCCTGCTTCAGTCCTCTCTTTAACCACATGGACTCTTAACATAGCCTGCTTTTTATTTTCTTAGGTCTGATGTGTACTGTTTGTGATGTGTGTTGTGTTCCCCAAGCTCCAGGGGACGTATCAGATTCTCCAACTGATCCCCTTGGAGCCCTGTCTCACTAGGCTTGAAGGGAAGAGCAAACACCTGCAGCCCTCTTTCTAGAACTCAAATCACAACTGTCTTCAAAGAAATCCTTTCTTTAATTTCCAATTTTCCATCACTTCCCATTTTTACACTTTTATATCTTTGAATGGATAAGGCACCAAAGATTCCAAAATCAGTTTTCAGCCAAGCATTTGCAAGTCATGTACAAGTGGTCTGGTGTCTCATTTTAGAATGAGAGAGTAGCTGGTACCTCTAGTCCTAGAACCTTAGCTGGAATAATTCTGGTTTAATGTTCTGTTATATTTGTCTCAGATCAGCTTGACTATCTAACATGTTATAAACTCAACCTTTGTTAATTTTACCTTGATCATCTTTCTGGTTACAATTTGGAAATAGTTAATTTGGCATTTTGTCTCTACTTTTAATAGAAGTGAAAACAGACTATACAGTCAACCAGAAAAGCTTCTCCTTAGGCAAACTGCTTAAAACAATTATCAAAGACCTTATAGGGAATGAAATATTTAGAAGGTACAACCAAAAACTGAAAATTTGAGTATAAGACCAATATTAAAATGCTTAAATGTGCCTGTATTAATATAGAAATGACTAACAAATATGAATTGAAAATATGTTGTAATGATTAGTCTGATTTTTAAAGCAAAAAGACAGTTTTGAGATAAATTATATAATTACTGAGATCACTGGAAACCAAAGATATATTATCAGCCTGTCTGGTATGATTATATAACACTGGATATAGATTACTGGAGTGGGTTGCTGTTTCCTTCTCCAGATCTTCTTGACCCAGGGATCAAACCCAGGTCTCCTGCATTGTAGGCGGATTCTTTACTGCTACACCACCAGGGAAGGCCCTGACTATAGACACTAGGAAAGCTTAACCCCACTCTTTTCCCATCCATATAATGACTCAAAATACTGAATTGACCAACTCTCATGTGGCCTAGAAAGGGATGACAGATAACCTCCCTCCTCAGTCTCCTGGGAGTTCCCTTACCTTACTTCCTTGCCGAGACTCATACACACACCCCTTTGGAAGTTCTTCTGTTGTGTGGGACTCCCCTTCCCTGCAAACCTCGCAAAGGGCTGCCCAAGTAAATCTCCTTGTATGCTACTGCTACCTTGTGGTCATATCTTTCTTCTTGTTCTGCCACACAATCCCTTGCTCAAGGTATGCAGCATAAAACAAAATATGTTTATATGTCCAAAAAGTGTAGGAAATATATCACTATAATGAATATTCATTTTTCAAAGGCTCTAAGAAATACTATAGCCAAGAAACTTTTTTTATCCAAGTGTCAAGGAGTTAGAAATTTTCCTCTACCCTTTTAGATTCTTCTGGCTTATCTAAGAATTAAATTGACAGGAGGCAGGTAAAGAGGAGAAAATCAGAATTTACATACATGGGAGAGACCCAAGAGAACTGAGTAAATAGCCAAAATGTCTGAAACGCTAGAGAGGACATGCAGGGGTAGATGTTTGGACCTTCAAAGGAGATGAAGGCAATTCACATGGAGATAAAAAAGTAAATGGTTAGTAAACAAATATTTGTTGGGCCATGCAGAGACAATGTAACATAAAGGTTCTCTGAACTCTAGGCCCCTCACTGAGTTTCCCCCACCATACCTAGCCCAGATTCTTTGCAGATAATCTCTGATGGGGGTAGGAGGACTTGCTCTGTACTTCCTTCAGGCAGTAAGGGGAAAGAGCAAAGTTTCTTCTTGAGTCTTTTGGGCCTTGATTGTTTTCAGCTTGAAATAATCCTGATGCCAGACACTTTGGGATGGCTACAAAGTTTTGCTCCCCTAAACAAGCATTTTTCAAATTTTTTTAACACAGGATAATTTATGTTTTTTTTTTTTTTTAATCCCTGCTTTCACAGAATAGGAAAGTGAGAAACTGAAACGGTACTTGCCCATTGTGACAGAGTTTTTAATAATAGTGCTAAGAGTAAACAAAATCTCAAGATGAAGTGAAATGAGCACCAATCCTCAGTGTCAGCCACACATAGGCACTTGCCATGGGAGCCTGCCATCTACCTCTACAGATTCAATCTTGTGCTGCTGTAGCTGCTGACCTTCAACACCCCCTGAAAGGAGTTCAGGGTGGAGAAATGAGGCACTCTGCTGATGGGGAGGGGGAAACTGGCAGGTCAGGTCTTCTGATAGTTAGATATTTTCAAGAGCCAATTTTATATACCCAATTCTTGTATCTCCTAATCTGTAGAAAAGCACTAAAATCTTTCATGGAGACGATTGTTTCCCATGACCAGCAGAAAGCTTCACGAGGCTTGAGGCAACTTTCTGGGAAAATGTGTGCTTGATTGCATATACTCTGCCTTCCCCAAAATCACATATATCCTGACCTTTCCCCCTAACTCTTTGGAGCAGTTTCTCTGAGGTGCTGTCTCCTGGGCTACAGTCCTTATTTTGCCCCCAAATAAAATTTATCTCGTAACTCTCACATTATGCATTTTTTTAAAGTCAACATTGGTCTCCTCAGTTCAGTTGAATTCAGTTGCTCAGTCATGTCCGACTCTTTGCGACCCCATGGACTGCAGCATGCCAGGCCTCCCTGTCTGTCACCAACTCCCGGAGTTGACTCAAACTCATGTCCATTGAGTCAGTGATGCCATCCAACCATCTCATCCTCTGTCGTCCCCTTCTCCTTCTGCCCTCAATCTTTCCCAGCATCAGGGTCTTTTCCAATGAATCAGTTCTTCACATCAGGCGGCCAAAGTATTGGAGCTTCAGCTTCAACATCAGTCCTTCCAATGAATATTTAGGACTGATTTCCTTTGGGATGAATTGGTTGGATCTCCTTGCAGTCCAAGAGACTCTCAAGAGTCTTCTCCAACACCACAGTTCAAAAGCATCAGTTCTTCAGTGCTCAGCTTTCTCTATAGTCCAACTCTCACAGCCATACATGACTACTGGAAAAACCATAGCCTTGAGTAGACGGACCTTTGTTGACAAAGTAATCTCTCTGCTTTATAATATGCCGTCTAGGTTGGTCATAACTTTTCTTCCAAGGAGCAAGCGTATTTTAATTTCATGGCGGCAGTCACCATCTGCAGTGATTTTGGAGCCCAAACAAATAAAGTCTGTCACTGTTTCCACTGTTTCCCCATCTATTTGCCATGAAGTGATGGGACCAGATGCCATGATCTTAGTCTTCTAAATGTTGAGCTTTAAGTCAACTTTTTCACTCTCTTCTTTCACTTTCATCAAGAAGCTCTTTAGTTCTTTGCTTTCTGCCATAAGGGTGGTGTCATCTGCCTATCTGAGGTTATTGATATTTCTCCTGGCAATCTTGATTCCAGCTTGTGCTTCATCCAGCTCAGTGTTTCTCATGATGTACTCTGCATATAAGTTAAATAAACAGTATGACAGTGCACAGCTTTGACATAGTCCTTTCCCGATTTGGAACCAGTCTGTTGTTCCATGTCCAGTTCTAACTGTTGCTTCCTGACCTGCATACAAATGTCTCAAGAGGCAGGTCAGGTGGTCTGGTATTCCCATCTCTTTAAGAATTTTCCAGTTTGTGGTGATCCACACAGTCAAAGGTTTTGGCATAGTCAATAAAGCAGAAGTAGATGTTTTTCCAGAACTCTCTTCTCTCCAAAACACTGAATAACTTAACTTTATGGACCTCAACTTTCCCTTATAACTGTCAGTCATAAAATTGGGTGTTCTGATAATAATACAGGAGTTCCTATGCAATGTTTTTTATCATTAAAGGTTCTTAAAGAGAAAAAAGCTGAAGTTTTTCAACTACCCAGATTGTCTCTACTCTTCACTCTTTCCTGTCAGCACTGCACCATTGTATATTTTTGTTACCATCATTGAATAAAAATAAATCAGTTCAATCACTCATCGTGTCCAACTCCTTGTGACCCCATGGACTGCAGCACGCCAGGCCTCCCTGTCCATCATCAACTCCCAGAGTTTACTCAAACTCATGTCCATTGAGTTGGTGATGCCATCCAACCATCTCACCCTCTGTCGTCCCCGTCTTCTCCCGCCTTCAACCTTTCCCAGCATCAGGGTCTTTTCTAGTGAGTCAGTTCTTCGCATCAGGTGGCCAAAGTATTGGAGTTTCAGCTTCAGCATCAGTCCTTCCAATGAACACCCAGGACTGATTTCCTTTAGGATGGACTTGTTGGATCTCCTTGCAGTCCAAGGGACTCTCAAGAGTCTTCTCCAACACCACAGTTCAATAAAAATAAAATGAGTTAATATATTCACCTTATGTTTATTAATTTCTTTTTTCTCCAAAGAAGACAATGCTTTTTTTTACCTGATAAATGGAAGTTCTTTCTTCTTTCCTATCCTAACACTTTATATGCTTCCTCTTTTATATTCATGTGATTTGTCACATCTGACTAGATAAAGCAATATGATTTATATTCTGTAAAAAGGAGGTATGTATTGGACTTCCCTGGCAGTCCAGTGGTTAAGACTTCACCTCCAATGCAGGGGGTGTGGGTTTGATCCCTGGTGGGGCTTTCCTTGTAGCTCAGTTGGTAAAGAATCTGCCTTCAATGCAGGAGACCTGGGTTCAATTCCTAGGTCAGGAAGATCCCCTGGAGAAGGAAATGGCAACCCACTCCAGTATTCTTGCCTGTAGAATCCCATAGACAGAAGAGCCTGGCAGGCTACAGTCTGTGGGGTCGCAAGCGTCAGACACGACTTAGCGACTAAACCTCCTCCTCCTCCTCAGGGAGGTAAGATCCCACATGCCTCTAGGACAGAAAACCAAAACATGAAACAGAAGCAATATTGTAACAAATTCAATAAAGACTTTAAAAATGGTCCACTTTAAAAAAAGAATGTATGTATATACATATGTTTGTGCAATTCTAGTATTATGTTATCCTCAAAGCAACCTGACCCCCAAATTGGCAGTTACTTATCTGATTCCCTGAATTAATAAGTTTATCTTCTCCTCCATGTTTCTAAGTTTTTATAAAATTTCTTAACATTACAATCAGACTGTAAGGAAAACTACACATTATAAATTAGGTATTGAAACTATTAGAAGCACTCTGATTTTATATCTGCAGAGAAGACAAAAAATTAAGCTGCTGTTTAAAATACTGTAAATCATAGACATTACAGAAAACAGGAAAATAATTTTTAAATATATTATTTTAAATTCAGTTATGTCTGCTATGGTTTTCAGTAATATCAACTCACATAGTTCTGTTAATCTCCTTAATTGGACATGCATTTCTATTTCTAACCATTATCTAAACATGTTTCACAGTATTCACAGCCATCTAGGTTTAGATTTTAGAAGGCCAATAAAGCAATTAGCACAAACATCCTTATGTTTATATTGAAAGGCAGGAAAACCCAACAGGAAATCTGCCACTTTTGGTTGACTTAACTCAAATTTTAGTGACATCTGAGGATTGTTTCAGCCTGATTACTTTACAAGCAAGTTCTTTAGATTCCTGGATAATAAATATGTCAGGATTTACCACATTGAGCCAAGTGGTTTGTTTCAGAATTCCCTGTAATTAAAGCTGATTCCTTGCTTCAAGGACAACTACTTTTTAAATTTCATATATTTCATTTTCTACATCCTATATTATTCTGTTTCTTCATCATTCTTTAGTCATCTGTTACTAATCCAGCATGACAGAACTTCTTTATGCCACACACTGTAATGGTGTATTAGAAAAAATGTGCGCAGCCTCACTTTTTTACCTGTGTATTCTATTAAAATCTGTTAATTACATTTCCCTTGATCATTTGAAAAACTTAGTTTGTTAATTTACATTCCCATAGTTTCTTCTTTTTCTTGGGGCTTCAACAGCTCCCATGGTGAATCTCTTTCAAAAAGTGGTCTCCATCTACATTAGTCTTAGATTTTTAAAAAGATGGTAAAGTAAAAGATTCCTCAGAAGTCATCTACACAGTTTCTTTGTTTGAAAGATAAGGGAACAGAAATACAGTGAATTTAGGTGGCTTGTCCCAGATATTAGAAATAGGTACTAGTAGAACTGGAAGTAAAAAACCTAAATCACCTAATCCACAATCTCTACTTCTTTTTCCAATAGAGCAGTTTCCTAAGCCTTTGGTGTCAAGTGGCTTAACTACTAGTAGAGAAGGGAAGGAAGTAGGAGAGTGACATCAAGCATCAGTAGTGTGATTGGTATAAATGATCTTTAGAGTCTTTTTCAGTCCTGAGTCTGGTTTTGGTGAGTAGCAGAATTGTTTTTTGGTTGCTTAGTCATGTCTGACTGCCAGGCTTCTCTATCCATGGGATTTCCCGGCAAGAATACTACAGTGGGTTGCCATTTTCTTCTCTGGGGGATCTTTCAGACCCAGGGATCGAACCCAGGTCTCCTGCATTGGCAGGTGGGTTCTTTACACTGAGCCACCAGAGAAGCCCAAGTAGCAGAATAAGCCATCCCAAATATGCCTCTTTGGCATAAGGACTATTTTAAGCTATTTTTCCTGAGAATCAGCGGACACAGGAGGAGCTCTGAAAAGAGTAGAAGTTACCCTTTTGTAAAGAGAGTTTACATTTTTAAAAAAATCTTCATTTGTAAAATGTCTCCCTCCGTGTCTTCCTCTCCGTACCAAAAGGAGAGTGAAAGTGAGAAGAGAGGGGTGACTCTAAATCAGAATCATATTCAGTGGATAAGGCACTTTAAATCTTTATAGTGAATCTTACTGTTACCAAACTGAAATCGGGTCTCTTCACCCCATGTGCAGCAAAGCCAATCTTCTGACACCAAGTTGTGGCGAGGGAAAGTGCAGGGTTCCAAGCAAGCAGCATGGGCAACTGATTCTCAAAAGGTGGGAACTCCCTGATGGCTTTCAGCCAAGGGTTTTTAAAGGCAACATAAGTGATGAGGGTCGCAGGGTGCATGATCAACTCATGCATGTTTTTCTGATTGGTTGGTGGTGAAATAGCAGGTTGATGTTTTGGGAATCTCAATCATCAGTCTCCTGGTTTCAGCCAGTCTGGGGTCAGCCAAAATGCTGGTGGTCATCATATAGTCAACATCTTCCACTTGGTGAAAGGGGTGTTAGTTTCTGCAGAAAAACTCAAAGATATGCATCAGATTGTTATCTGTATCCCTTCAGGAGGAACTAGGAGTCCTGTGACTCTATTGTTCAAGCTATTATCACTTTTCTTGCTTGACTGCTTTCTTTGTTTCTGCATTTTCTACTTCTCTAATCATTAACTGTTTAAGTCTGTTCTTTGGAACTCAGGGAAGGCCTAGTAGACACAGGTTTTTCAATAAATAAGAAGTGGGAGACATGGAGGGGCTTGTACCTAGGAGGGCCTGGCAGAGTTTCATTACCCTTGTTGTACTCTTACTGATAAGTTTCCATAACCAGTTTCCCAACAATCCCAACATCTCTGAATTGTCTTTAGCTGAAAATGGTGGTAACTTGGGCCATCTCAAGAAGTTTACTCATTTTTCCTGATTATCTCCCATATATACATGAAGTATTCTTGTTGATAATCTTCTGTTTGTTTTTCTTTTGTTAATTCATCTTCGGTTACCAGGGGATCTCAGCCAAGAGCTCAGAAGGGTAAAAAAATTTTTTCCTCTTCCACAGTTTCTACAAAACATTCTGGCAAGAGATCATGAAATACTTAGAGATGCCACAGTTTCTCCCTATAGCATAAGAAACTTATAGGCATCAAATATTCCTACTATTGACTCACTGCCCTTAGTACTCTGTATATTTATGAGGAAAAGCCACCTGAAGAGACTGAGTAATGTAATACTGGAAAAGACTGAGGGCAGAAAGAGATGAGGGCATCAGAGGATGAGATGCCTGGATGGCATCACCAGTGCAATGGCCGTGAACTTGGGCAAACTCCAGGAGATGGTGAGGGACAGGGAGGCCTGGCATGCTATAGTCCATGGGGTTGCAAAGAGTCAGACACAATGAGGCAACTGCCCTCTAGCATCAAATTTTGTAATTACATCAACATATACTGTATACTCAGAGCTAAAGGGAAAAGTGTTTTTCTATTTATGTGTAATAATAGATTCCTACAGAAGAATGACACAAATATAATCAGAAGATAAATATTTACATATATTTGATAATAAATTTGTAATTAGTAAAAATGCCAAAATAGTGTTAGAAACACCAACTTAAGTATATCAGGAAGTATATGTTTCCCATTTTGTTTTTTTCAAAACCGTATTGACTGTTCTGATTCCCTTAAATTCCTGTGTAAATACTAGGATCATTTTGTCAATTTCTTTTTTAAAAATTAGGTGGCATTTGCTAAGGATGGCATTGAATCTGTAGATCAGTTTGGGGAGTACTGCCATCCTAACGAAGACTCTTCTGATCTATGAAAAATGGATACTGATCCATGAATCATTTATTCTGATCTTTAAATAAATGGACATCTTCCCATTTATTAGACCTACTTTCATTTCTTTCAACAGTCTTTTGTAGTTTTCAGGGTATAAGTTTTTCACTTATTTTGTTAAACTTATTCCTAAGTATTCTTTTTGATGGTAATATAAGTGGAATTATTTTCTTAATTTCATTTTGTAACCAAACCCAGGTTTAGCTGCTTGTCTCTCACATGCCAGTAATACAAGAGGCAAGTGTCAATAGAAAAGAAAGTGCTTTAATCAGAAAGCCTGGAGGAATTCCCTGGCATTCTAGAGGTTAGGACTCCATGCTTTCACTGCTGAGGGCCTGGGTTTGATCCTTGATGGGAGAACTAAGATCCTGCAAGCCGCCTAGTATGGCCAAAATAATATAAAAAGAAAGAAAGCACAAAAGTGGCAATCTGGGAAGATGGTGGACTCATGTCTAGAGACCAACTCCAAGGATTCTTGCTCAGCGATGACAGTTTTTAAAGAGAAAGATGGGAGAAAGAATCTCAGTGATACATCAGGGTAGGAGGTTGGGTTTTACATCATTCTCCATAGAGTGCAGACTGGCTGACTCTTTCTTCAGAGAGAAGAAAACCTTGCCTGCATGATCTGCCTGCAGGATTGCTAAGGGGGCTATTGGGGTTAGACAGCCCGTCATTTTTAAACTACTTAATTCTTCACTCTGACTTCTTTTTTATCCAGGAAAAGAATCAACAAGTTAGACAAGGCACAATGTGCATTTAGGAGAGCATAAGTCAGGTGTTCATTTCAATTGCTTACTGATTTCATTTCTATAATTAGTTCTTTTACGATTAGAGGGGAACAGAAATGGACAAACACGAAAGG
The DNA here is from genome assembly GCF_019320065.1 of Cervus canadensis. Lineage (NCBI taxonomy): Eukaryota > Metazoa > Chordata > Mammalia > Artiodactyla > Cervidae > Cervus > Cervus canadensis. Next base: position 40,081,675 of record NC_057406.1, on the reverse strand, counting down.
GGCAAAGAGCTACTTTCAATTTTTGGATTGTTCATTGTATAGAAATAAATTTATTTTTGTATATTGATCTTATGCACTGCAATGTTTCTGAACTGATTTATTAATTCTAATTTTTAGTAGATTCCTTAGAAAATTCTATATACAGAATTATGTAGCTACAATTTTTAAAAAAAAGTTTCACTTTTTCCTTTCCAACATGAATGGTTTTTCTTTTTCTTCCCTAATTTCCATGGTTAGAACCTCCAGTGCACTGAAGTATAGAAGTGACAAAAGCAGAAATCCTTGTATTTGTTCCTGATCTTAGGGGGGAAGTAGTTAGTCTCTCACCAGGAAGGATGACGTTAGTGGCAGCTTTTTCATAGATGCCCTTTATCAATTTGAAGAAGTTCCTTTCTGTTTCTAGTATGCTAAATATTTTTATCATGAATGTTGGATTTTGTCAAATGTCTTTTCTGTGTCTTTTGAAATGATCATGTCATTTTTATCCTTTATTCTACTAACATGGTATCAGTTCAGTTCAGTCGCTCAGTCGTGTCCGACTCTTTGCGACCCCATGAATCACAGCATGCCAGGCCTCCCTGTCCATCACCAACTCCCGGAGTTCACTCAAACTCATGTCCATCGAGTTGGTAATGCCATCCAGCCATCTCATCCTCTGTCGTCCCCTTCTCCTCCTGCCCCCAATCCCTCCCAGCATCAGGGTCTTTTCCAACGAGTCAACTCTTCGCACGAGGTGGCCAACGTATTGGAGTTTCAGCTTCAGCATCAGTCCTTCCAATGAACACCCAGGACTGATCTCCTTTAGAATGGACTGGTTGGATCTCCTTGCAGTCCAAGGGACTCTCAAGAGTCTTCTCCAACACCACAGTTCAAAAGCATCAATTTTTCGGCTACATGGTATAGCCATAAGCAAAATAATGTCCCCACCCAAATATGTTCATGTTTTAATGGTTTTAATGGTTAGAACCTACAAATATACTGATCTTACAATAGGAAGATGATCCTGAGTTGCCTAGGTCAGCCCAATGCAATCATTGTTGTTCAGTTGTTAAGTCATGTCCAACTCTTTGCCATGCCATGGACTGCAGCACACCAAATTCCCTGTCCTTCACTATCTCCCGGAGTTTACTCAAATTCATGCCCATTGATGCCAGGGTCCAGCCTTGGCAGGATCCAGGGGTACCCTCAGGATGAATGGCGTTGGTGAGAGAAGACACGTGAGACCAGCCTTTGTGAAGCAAAGTCTAGTTGTTTACTTTTTGACAACAGTTTATATACCCTCACTCAGACTGTATCCAAGGTACGAGATGCTTACTCATGCTTACACAGGGTTAGTTTAACATTACATCAGTTTGTCGTTTAGGAAGAACAAGATGTTTTCTGCATTCTATTTCTGTAATAAATCTTTGCACATTATCTCCTGGCCTTGGGGCCTATTAACATTTTATGCAAGTCAGGTGAATGTAAACTTATTTTCTGTTTCTGTGGTGATCTTAACAGAAAAGTTGCAGTCTCATAGGGCAACAGTACAGCATGTCACAACATAGTAGAAATATAACCTTGTTAACATAAAGGTCAATTCTTCTGCAGAAGTTGTCAGTTAAATTTATCTAAGAGGTTTATCCCACACAGACTCTGCAGCTTCGGTGAGGCAGCCCAGCACTCCTGGCTAATAATTAACAACTGTCTCATTGTTACCACACTAGGGCTAAGCTCTTCTTTTTCTAGATCTTTAACTATATTAACAATGGTTTCCATAGCACTACCTTAGCACATTAAGAGTAAAAACACAGCAAGCAAATGTTAACCCAATAACCACTTGTAGAATGATTTTTCTTGTGTTCTCTAATAGGGCTTCCTCACCCCCCAAAGGGCTCTATGTCTATTAGGGCCTTTATATGATCAGGTTCTTTATGCTGTTTTATGATTAAGGTATTATGAGCAGTCATGCATATTAGTACCAAGGGAATGGACGCATTTGCCAAACAAACTAAAATGTCAGCGAAGGAGTTTAAATTGAAACACTCCTTTCATCTTGGATAATCTCATAAGATACCACCACCCGGGAGACATATTGATTAAAGTTCTAAGTTGATTCTTATTTGGAAAGAGATCGGGGAAGGCCTCCTGCCTGTGTCACAGAAATTAAGGAGTAATCTATTAAAGCAAGCATCATAAAGACAGATATCATCTTTAAGGTGAGCGCCGGGGACAGCTTTTCAAAATCCCTGGGATCCTGATCCGCCTTGCTCATCAGGTTTTCTTCTCATGACCTTGTCATAGGTGGGATCTCGTGTGCTGGCTCCCGGCACATTGAGTTGGTGATGCCATCAAACCATCTAGTCCTCTGTCATCCCCTTCTCCTCCCGCCCTCAATCTTTCCCAGCATGAGGATCTTTTCCAATGGGTCAGCTCCTCCTATCATGTGGCCAGAGTATTGGAGCTTCAGCTTCAGCCTCAATCCTTCCAATGGATATTCAGGATTGATTTCCTATAGGATTGACTGGTTTGATCTCTCTTACTGTCCAAAGGACTCTCAGGAGTCTTCTCTAGTACCACAATTTGAAAGCCACAAATCTTCGGCACTCAGCACTCTTTATGGTCCAACTCTCACAACCATACATGTTGTTTTTCAGTCACTCAGTCATGTCCAACTCTTTGCAACCCCATGGACTGTAGCACACCAGGCTTCCCTGTCTTTCACTGTCTTCCAGAGTTTGCTCAGATTCATGTGCATTGAGTTGGTGATGCCATCCAACCATCTCATCCTCTGTTGCCCCCTTCTCCTCCTGCCCTCAATCTTTCCCAGCATCAGGATCTTTTCTGGTCAGTTGGCTCTTCCCATCAGGTGGCCAGAGTATTAGCGCTTCAGCTTCAGCCTCAGTCCTTCTAATTCAAGGTTGATTTTCTTCAGAAATGACTGGTTTGATCTCCTTGCAGTCTAAGAGACTCTCAAGAGTCTTCTGCAGCACCACAGTTCAAAAGCATCGGTTCCTTGGAGATCAGCCTTCTTTATGGTCCAACTGTCACATCCATACATGACTCCTGGAAAAACCATAGCTTTGACTATATGGACCTTTGTTGGCAAAGTGATGTCTCTGGTTTTTAAAATGCTGTCTGGGTTTGTCATTGCTTTGCTTCCAAGGAGCAAGTGTCTTTTAATGTCATGGCTGCAGTCACCATCCACAATGCTTTTGGAGCCCGAGAAAGTAAAATCTGCCACTGCTTCCACTTTTCCCCTTCTATTTGCTATGAAGTGATAAGACCAGATGCCATGATCTTAGTTTTTTTCAATGTTGAGTTTCAAGCCAGCTTTTTTACTCTTCTCTTTCATGTTCATCAAGAGGCACTATAGTTCCTCTTCATTTTCTGACATTAAAGTGGTATCATCTGCATATCTGAGGTTATTGATATTTCCCCCAGCAAGCTTGATTCCAGCATTTCACAGGAGGTACTTTGCACAGAAGTTAAGTAAGCAAGGAGACAATATACAACCTAGGCATACCACTTTTCCAATTTTTAACCAGTCAGTTATTCGATGTCAGTTCTAACTGTGGCTTCTTGACTCATACAGGTTTCTCAGGAGGCAGGTAAGGTGAGTTGGTATTACAGTGTCTTTAAGAATTTTCCACAGTTTGTTGTGATCCACACAGTCAAAGACTTTAGCATAGTCAATGAAGCAGAAGTAGATGTCTTTTCTGGAATTCCCTTGTTTTCTCCATGATCCAACGAATGTTGCCAATTTGATCTCTGGTTCCTCTGCCTTTTCTAAACCCAGCTTGTATATCTAACAATTCTCAGTTCATGTACTGCTGAAGCCTAGCTTAATGGATTTAGAGCATAACCTTGCTAGGATGTGAAGTGAGTGCAATTGTATGGTAGTTTGAATATTCTTTGGCATTGCCCCTCTTTGATATTGGAATGAAAACTGACCTGTTCCAATTTCTGTGGCCCCTGCTGATTTTTCCAAACTTGCTGACGTACGAGTGCAGTGCTTTAACAGCATCATTTTTTAGGATGTTAAATCGTTCAGCAGGAATTCCATCACTTCCACTATCTTTGTTCGTATTAACAGTAATGCTTCCTAGTGAAAGTTGCTCAGTCGTGGGTAACTCTTTGCGACCCCATGGACTATACAGTCCATGGAATTCTCTAGGCCAGAATACTGGAGTGGGCAGCCTTTCCCTTCTCTGGGGAATCTTCCCAACCCAGAGGTTGAAGGCAAGTTTCCCACATTGTAGGTGGATTCTTTACCAGCTGAGCCACAGGGAAGCCCAAGAATATTGGAGTGGGTAGCCTGTCCCTTCTCCAGCCAATTGTCCCAACCCAGGAATCAAACCGGGGTTTCCTGCATTGCAAGTGGATTCCTCACCAGCTGAGCTACCAGGGAAGCCCTTTGAAGTTTTGGCCTGCTTTAATTTAAGGTCCCAATTCTCACATAATCCAGTGAATACATCCCATTCACTAGCTAATGATCAATAAGGTGAATCTTCCCATCTAGGAATAAAAACTTCATCAACCTTAATCTCTTTTTTTCTTAAAGAGTGGCATTTTGTTTCACAAATCCTGCTCACAGCACCAATTAGTGTTTTGCCAAAAGTTTTCACTTTCATCTCAGGTTCAAAGGATTTGTTAACAAAATAAGCCACTTGTTATATACAAATAAATAATACAGATATTTATTAGAGAACGATCTACCTTACTTTCAATATACTAACATTAAAAGAAAAGAGAAATAAAAAGAGAAGAGAGTACATCACCAAATTGGGTTTTGACCAACATCCAGACTTAAACAGTGCTGCAAAGTCCCGTGTCACAGCACATCTGGAGTCCCAGTTGGGAAAGGGTCCCAGGCAGCATGTCTGCTCCATGGTTGAGACTTCCAGTGCTTCCTAATGCCCACTTGATTTCACAGTCCAGAATGTCTGGCTTTAGCTGAGTGCCCACACCATTGTGGTTATCTGGGTCTTTAAGACCTTTCTTGTATAGTTCTTCTGTGTATTCTTGCTACCTCTTCTTAATCTTTTCTTCTTTTGTTAGGTCCTTACCATTTCTGTCCTTTATCGTGCCCATCCTTGCATGAAATATTCCCTTGATATCTCCAATTTTCTTGAAGAGATCTCTAGTCTTTCTCATTCTATTGTTTTCCTCTATTTCTTTGCATTATTCATTTAAGAAGCCCTTCTTAATTCTTCCTTGCTATTCTCTGGAACTCTGCATTCAGTTGGGTATATTTTTCCCTTTCTTTCTTACCTTTCACTTATCTTCTTTCTTCAGCTATTTATAAAGCCTCCTCAAACAACCACTTTGCTTTCTTGCATTTCTTTTCCTTAGGGATGGTTTTGGTCACTGCCTCCTGTTCAGTGTTACAAACTTCTGTCCGTAGATCTTCAGGCACTCTGTCTATCAGATCTAACCCCTTGAATCTATCTGTCACCTACCTCACTGTATAAGGGATTTGATTTGGGTCATACCTGAATGGCCTAGTGGTTTTCCCTACTTTCTTCAATTTAAGCATGAATTTTTCAATAAAGAGCTCATGATATGAGCCACAATCAGCTCCAGGTCTTGTTTTTACTGACTATATAGAGCTTCTCCGTCTGTGGCTGCAAAGAACATAATTATTTGACTTCAGTATTGACCACCTGGTGATGTCCATGTATAGAGTCATCTCTTTGGTTGTTGGAAAAGGGTGTTTGCTATGACCAGTGTGTTTTCTTGACAAAACTCTGTTCGCTTCTGTCCTGCCTCATTTTATACTTCAGGGCCAAACTTGCCTGTTACTCCAGGTATCTCTTGACTTCCTACTTTTGTATTCCAATCCCCAAGGATGAAAAGGACATCTTTTTTGGTGTTAGTTCTAGAAGGTGTTCTAGGTCTTCATAAAATCGGTCAGCTTCAGTTTCTTCAGCATCCGTGTTTGGGCATAGACTTGGATTACTGTGATGTTGAATGGTTTGCCTTGGAAATGAACCAAGATCTTTCTGTCATTTTTGAGGATGCACCCAAGTACTGCATTGTGGACTCTTTTATTGACTGTGACAGCTACTCCACTTCTTCTAAGGCAGTCTTCCCCACAGTAGTAGACATTATAGTCATCTGAATTAAATTTGCCCATTCCCGTCCACTTTAGTTCACTGATTCCTAAGAGGTCAATGTTCACTCTTGCCATCTCCTTCTTATCCACATCTAATTTACCTTGATTCATGGACCTTACATTCCAGGTTCTTATGCAACATTGTTTTTTACATCATCAGACTTTACTTTCACCACCAGATATATCTACAGGTGAGTCCTGTTCCTGCTTTGACCCAGCTGCTTCATTCTTTCTGGAGCTGTTCGTCATTGCCCTCCACTCTTCCCCAGTAGCATATTGGACACATTCCTACCTGGGGGAGCTCATCTTCTGGTGTCATATCCTTTTGCCTTTTCATACTGTCCATCAGGTTCTTCAGGCAAGAATACTGGAGTGGGTTGCCAACCCCTCCTCCTGTGGACCACGTTTTGTCAGAACTCTTCAGTATGACCTCTCTGTTGGGTGGCCCTGCAAGGCATAGCTCATAGTTTCAGTGAGTTATGCAAGCCCCCGCCCCACAACAAGGCTGTGATCCATGAAGGGGTTCATTGTCTGTCACCTTGCAAATTCATTTCATACGATGCCTTTTCCATGTAGAATATGATGCTTTCTCCTCAGTTTTCAAGAATTTTCAATATATTCAAGTTTCCTTTAAGATATGATTAATTATAATAATATGTACACCAACATAATATCAGCTTTTCAATAGAAAAGAAAACTACTACCATAGGTATACATATCAATTATTAGATGAATCTTACTTTCAGAACTGTTAAAAAAAATTGTTATTGGCAAATATACATAAAATTTACTATTTTAAACATTTTTAGGGTACAATTCAGTGGATTTAAGTATATTCACATCGTTGTGCAGCCATCACCATTAACTATCCCCAGAACCTTTTCATCATCCCAAATAGAAACTCTTTACCCTTTAAAAAATAACTCCGCATTATCCTTTCCCCCAGCCTCTGGCAACCTCTATCTTCTGTCTTTATGAATTTGCCATTATAATCAGATTTTTTAATGTGACAATTAATGTGTCCTGTCACCACAATAAGACTGTCCATGAAGGGGAAAATAGTGTACTACATTAATTAATTCCCAAATGTTAAGCTAACCTTACATTCCTAAGATAAATCCCAGCTGATCATGTCCTATAATCCTTTTTCTGTGTTGCTAGATTTGGTTTGCTCTTGTCTTATTGAGGATCTTTGAATACATATTCATAAGAAATATTGACCTGTTGTTCTTTTTCTCTGTGTGTGTAATGTCTTTGTCTGGCTTTTGTGTGAAGGTAATACTGTCCTCCTAGAATAAACTGGAACGTGTTCCTCCCTCTCCTATTATAGTTGAGGTATAAACGTCTATACATAGTTTTTTTATAGTTGCTGTCTTTATCCATCCTTTTACTTTCAACCTATTTGAAATCTGCCATTAATCTAGATTTCCTATAATAATAGACTTCCTCTGTAATAACTAATGATACTTTTAAAACAATGAAAACTCCATTTGTTATATTTTTAGGCACTTAACAAAATTAGCTGCCAATGTAAACCTTGATTTCACAACTATAATTTCTTGTTTCCAAACACTCTGTGGTTCTCTTTCTTGTACTAAATCTTAATGTTTGAGTTATTTTTGTTTTACTTAAAATAAGATCTAGTAACCATATGTTGGGCCCTCTTTTTTGCCTTGTTGTTGCTGTTGTTTAGTCATGTCCGACTCAGCGACCCCACGGACTGCAGCATGCCAGTCTTCCCTGTCCTTCACTATCTCCCAGAATTTGCTCAAACTCATGTCCACTGAGTCAGTGATGCCATCCAGCCATCTCATCCTCTGTTGCCCCCTTCTTCTCCTGCCCTCAATCTTTCCCAGCATCAAGGTCCTTTCCAGTAAGTCAGCTCTTTGCATCAAATAACCAAAGTATTGGAGCTTTAGCTTCAGCATGCATCCTTCCAATGAATATTCAGGGTTGCTTTCCTTTAGGATTGACTAGTTTGATCTCCTTGCAGTCCAAGGGACTCTCACGAGTAATCTCCAGCACCATAATTCAAAAGCACCAATTCTTTGGCACTCAGCCTTCTTCTTTATGATCCAACTCTCACATCCATATGTGACTACTGGAAAAACCATAGCTTTGACTATACGGACCTTTGTAAGCAAAGTGATGTCTCCGCTTTTTAATATGCTGTCTAGGTTTGTCATAGCTTTTCTTCCAAGGAGCAAGTATCTTTTCATTTCATGGCTGTAGTCACCATCTGCAGTGATTTTGGGGCCCAAAAAAATAAAGTCAGCCACTGTTTCCATTTTTCCCCCTTCTGTTTGCCATTAAGTGTTGGGACCAGATGCCATGGTCTTAGTTTTTTCAATGTTAAGTTTCAAGCCAGCTTTTTCACTCTCCTCTTTCACCTTCATCAAGAGGCTCTTTAGTTCCTCTTCGCTTTCTGCCATTAAGGTGGTGTCATCTGCGTATCTGAGGTTATTGATATTTCTCCCGGCAGTCTTGATTCCAGCTTGTGCTTCATCCAGCCCAGCATTTCGCATGATGTACTCTGCATATAAATTAAATAAACATGGTGACAGTATACAGCCTTGATGTACTCCTTTACCAATTTTGAGCCAGTCCATGTCTGGTTCTAACTGCTGCTTCTTGACCCACATACAGGTTTCCCAGGAGGCAGGTTAGGTGGTCTGGTATTCCCATCTCTTTAAGAATTTTCCACAGCTTGCTGTGATCCACATAGTCAAAGACTTTAGCATAGTCTCTTTAAGTCTGAAACCCACTAAGACTAGGTTAGAGATATGTTATACATACAACATAGATTGTTAATTGCTTTAAGTGTTTCGTCAGTTTCTGCCAAACATCCTGTCAACCAGTCATAGGTATACATATGTCCCCTCCCTCTTAAACCTTCCTCACACCTCACACCCTATCCCACTCCTCTGGGTTGTCACAGAGCACTGCTTGTGCTACCTATGTCATACAACAAATTCCCACTGGCTATCTATTTTACATATGGCAATGTATGTTTCAGTGCTACTCTCTCAATTTGCCACACCTTCTCCTTCCCCCGCTGTGTCCACAAGTCTATTCTCTATGTCTGTGTCTCTATTGCTGCCCTGCAAATAGGTCATCAGTATCATTTTTCTAGATTCCATATATATGTGATAATATACGATATTTGTTTTTCTGACTTACTTACGGACTCTAGGTTCATCGACCTTACTAGAACTGACCAAATTCTTTCCTTTTTATGGCTGAAACTCCTGAATAAATTTTTTAATTAATTTATTTTAATTGAAGGCTAATTACTTTACAGTATTATAGTGGTTTCTGCCATACATGGACATGAATCAGCCATGGGTGTACATGTGTCCCCCATACTGAACCCCCCTCCCAACCTCCCTCCCCAACCCATTCCTCAGGGTTGTCCCAGTGCACTGGCTTTGAGTGCCCTGTTTCATGCATCGAACTTGGACTGGTCATCTAGTTCACATATGGTAATATACATGTTTCAATGCTATTCTCTCAAATTATCACACCCTTGCCTTCTCCCACAGAGTCCAAAAGTTTGTTCTTTATATCTGTGTCTCTTTTGCTGTCTCGCATATAGGGTCATCATTACCATCTTTCTAAAGTCCATATATATGTGTTAATATACTGTATTGGTGTTTTCCTTTCTGACTTACTTCATTGTATAATAGGCTCCAGTTTCATCCATCTCATTAGAACTGATTCAAATGCATTCTTTTTAACAGCTGAGTAATAGTCCATTGTGTATATATACCACAGCTTTCTTATCCATTCGTCTGCCGATGGACATGTAGGTTGCTTCCATGTCCTGGCTATTGTAAACAGTAGTACAATGAACATTGACCCCAATGTTCTCTTGGGGAGACCCCAGCGTGTCTCTTTCAATTCTGATTTCCTCGTTGTGTGTGCCCAGCTGTGGGATTGCTGAGTCGTATGGCAGTTCTATTTCCAGTTTTTTAAGGAATCTCCACACTATTCTCCATAGTGGCTGTACTAGTTTGCATTCCTACCAACAGTGTAAGAGGGTTCCTTTTCCTCCATATTCTCTCCCGCATTTATCCTGAATAATTTTTAAAGTATTAAAATTTTAACAGTATTTTTTCATTAGAAGATATTATAAAACTGACTTTGTAAATGTAAACCATGTTAAAAATCATTGCTATATATTGTGAATAACTGAAAACCATCTAAATGTCTAGTCATAGACATTGGTTAAATTACAAGAAATTCATATAATAGTTATCTATTTAAAATCATGTTTTGTAAGTATATGACATGGAACATGTTCAACAATTGGTTAAGTTGTCCTGTTCTAGTAACTACTCTCTCCCCTAACTTTTTTCAGCACGTTGCAGCTTCCCAAGGTGTTCTACCATACCTGCTGGCTTTCTTTAATCATGCTTTCTTTAATCACTCCTTTGTAAATAGTCACTTCATTAACTGCTGTTCAAACATGCTACTTTAGTGTGTCATCTGATTCCTGGCAGGACCCTGAGAAAGTTTAACCCTGTTACTCCCTGTTTGGTGTAATTAAGATAAAATTACAGGACTTCCCTGGTGGTCTAGTGGATAGGAATCCAGCTGCCAAAGCAGGGGACATGGTTTGAACCCTGGTCAGGGAAGATCCCAGATGCTGCAGAGCAACTAAGCCCGTGTACCACAACTATGGAGCCCATGCTCTAGATAGACCCTGTGAGCCGCAACTACTGAGCCCTTGTGCCTAGAGCATGTGCTATACAAGAGAAGCTACCACAAGAAGCTCGCTCACTGCAAAGAAGAGTAGCCCCCGCTCACCACAATGAGAGAAAGCCTCTGAGCAACAGTGAAGACCCAGCACAGCCAAAAAACAAACAAAAAAGATGAGATTACTGAGAAAACAAGAAATGCCCGTTTTTTCAAAGTATTACTATGTTTACTGCAGCTGTGTTAGTCTCTCAGTCATGTCTGACTCTTTGCAACCCCACGGACTGTAACCCACCAGACTCCTCTGTCCATGGAATTTTTCAGGCAAGAATACTGGAGTGGATTGCCATGCCCTCCTCTAGGAGATCTTCCCAGCCCAGGGATCAAACCCAGGTCTCCTACATTGCAGCCATATTCTTTACCATCTGAACTACCAGCAGGGAAATCCAATAATAATGATGGCTACCATTAAATGTATTTTTAGTTTATACTATGCTTTGTATATCATGTAAGTCTTCTAACCCTATGAAGTATAATAGTCATCATCCCCAGTTTATATACGAAGATACATTCAATATCTTTGATTACTGTGAATTAATATATTGTCATCGTTTTCTTTTGTAGATCATTCACGAGAAGTCTTGGAGCAATTAGTAGGCCCGAACAAACTAAAGCAAGTGACGTGGACTGTGTATTGATGCTTACTGAAGCTTATCAAATCTATGATCTTCATACTACTTTCCCTGGAAACAATGGTCTCAGAGATTGGCTTTCCAATAGTATGATTTATGCGTTGAAGTTAACCTGGCCCTTAAACATTTTAATAGTGCTTTTATTTCTATATATAAGTTCGTTGATGAGTGAGTGTTCTTGAAATGGCAGTTATAGCATGCCCTCTGATATATTGGGGGAGGGTATTGTTTTTTTCTTAAATAAGAAAGTTTTAAGTTACCTGTTTCCCCTGGAAATTTCCTTCTCCTAACTAGATATTTGAGCTGCTATACGAGATATTTATCACTGGATAAACAGGAGAATTCTAAGTTATTTCTAAAAGCATAATTACCTTCCTAGCTATTTTCTGCTACTGCCTTCCAAAGTATTTAAATATCCATGGGCCAAAAAGCAAAGCTGAAGATCAGGCCTGTATATTCTTCACAAAAATTATTATTTCAATGAAACAAAGAAATGTAATAGTTTAATGTCATAATCTCATATATCATACCTTAGCCATTTAGCATATGAGTGATACTGAGACCTTTGCCTGGCCACTTATTACATGGATTTTTATGGCTACTTTCCCCCAATACATGCTATTCATCTACAAACTTTCTTCCTTAAAAACTGCACTCAAGAACGTGTGAGAATGAATAAATATGAAATAGCATCACAGAGGTTGTATCCTGAAGTTCTACTGGTTTCACATTGTAAAATAAACAGCACAGGTCTTAGTTTTCAAATGAAATGTATTACTATCTATAATCACAAAATTCTATGAAACATACTGTGCTTAAACTACCCCCAAATTCACCATATTCCCTGAGCCAAAAGCCTTTGTCAGTGGGACCTTCTTAAAGACTTCCTGTTTTAACTGTGATACAGTGAATAACAGGGAAAGTGTGGTATGGTAGATTTCTTGGACATATGTAGAGGGACAGGTTTACATATCAACTCTACTTCTTCTCCTTACTATTAACTACTTTATAAATGTGCTATGTTTATAGTGTATAGTGTACAATATAGTGTATTGCCACTGCAAAGGTGGTACACGTGTGTATGTATAAAATGGGTAAGGCCTGTTCCATCTATGAAATTTCTCTAAAGACAAATTCAGTAAGATTTAATATTGAACACCTAACCAAGTCACTACCTTTTCCTCCTTTTGAAGAAACTAGTTTCAAGATCTAAAGTGTCAGATTTTTAAGGTCTATAAAGGACTTATCATCCTAAAGCAGCTTGTGGCTTGATCTTTTTTTATATCACTGGTTGTATCAGCTATTTTTCAGCACCCTGCTTAAAAGTCTGGTCTCCCATCCCTATCCTACCTATAACTGTCACGCTTGCCTGTCATTCTGAACTCTATTTTTCCCCTCTCCATCATTTACCATCTGACATCTTATTTTTTATTTATTATCTGTCTGTCCACCCTAGTATATAAGCTTCATGAAGACAGACATTATTTCTCTTTTTTCACTGCTGTATCTCCAGTACCTAGAACAGTGTCTGATATATAATAAGCACCCAAATGTTTGTTGAATAAATAGACAAGAAAATAAATAAAAGTAATACCCATACTTCAAGTTTCTGGTCTGTGACATGTACAGAGATTGGAAGTCATCACTCCTGTCCCCACAAGATAAAAGCTGAACAAACTGAAATCATGAAGCAGTACAGCATTGTTTGAAAGTAGAGTTGTATTAATTGTAGATGTATACTGCAAACTCTAGGGCAACTGGTAAAATAAATTTTAATAAATATGATTGATGTCCTAAGGGAGGGGAGATGAAGCCATATAAAATGCTCAATTACACCAGAAAAGGGGGCTTCCCTGGTGGCTCAGTGGTAAAGAATCTGCCAGCAAATGCAGGAGACAGGAGCTCGATCTCTGGTCTGGGAACATCTCACATGCCATGGAGCAGCTAAGCCAGTGTGCCTCAACTATATAGAGTCTGTACTCAGGAGTCCAAGAGCCGAAACTACAGAAGCCCACGCACCCTTGAGCCCATGCTCCACGAGAAGAGAAGTCATGGCAATGTGGAGCCCACACACCACAACTAGAGAAAGTCTAAGCAGCAACAAAGACCCAGCACAGCAAAAAAAAACAAACAAAAAAAAAGATAAAGGAGAATTCCCCAGTGGTCCAGTGACTAAGGACTCTGCACTTTCACTGACAAGAGCCTGGGTTCTATTCCTGGTCCAGGAACTAAGATCCCACAAGACTTGCAATGCAGCCCCAACCCCACCCTGCAAAAAAAGGTAAAATCAGAAAATGAAGAAAAAGTAGAACACAAAAAAGAAAGAACAAAGGCAGGAATAGGGAACAGCTATAAGGATGGTAGAAATTAATCCAACTGTATCAATAATATCTTTAAATGTTTAAATGTGAACAATCTATCTGTTAAAAGATTTATTTATTTAAGGTTTTGGCCGTGGTGGGTCGTTGTTGCTGCATGCAGGCTTTTCTCTAGTTGTGATGAGTGGGGGCTGCTCTGATACGGTGCTCAGGCTACTCTTGTTGCAGAGCACAGGCTCTAGTCACTTAAGCTTCAGTAGTTGCAGCAAGTGCACTCTAGAGCTCACGCGTAGTGTTGCTTCACACAAATTTAGTTGCTCTGCAGCATGTGCGTTCTTCCCAGAGCAGGGATCGAACCAGTTTCTCCTGCATTGGCAGGATCTCTGAAGAAGATTTAGCTTCAGGACCAGGGACCAGGCTTGATCACTCAAGAGCTTTTGTGTAGCACAGTTTTATTAAAGTATAAGAGGGGACAGAGAAAGCTTCTAATATAGACATCACAAGGGGAATGGCAGCACCCCACTTGCTAGTCTTAGCAAGGAGCTATATATTTTTTATTTGGTTATAACAATAAATCAAAAGAATGTCTCAAGGTTACAAAGATCTTACTAGATCCACTCCCACAATTTACATTTTCATATGACACTTCAGTTCAGTTGCTCAGTCATGTCTGACTCTTTGCAACCCCATGAACTGCAGCACACAAGGCCTCCCTGTCCATCACCAACTGCCGAGTTTACCCAAACTCATGTCCATTGAGTCGGTGATGCCATCCAACCATCTTATCCTCTGTTGTCCCCCTCTCCTCCTGCCCTCAATCTTTCCCAGGATCAGGGTCTTTTCAAATGAGTCAGCTCTTCGCATCAGGTGGCCAAAGTACTGGAGTTTCAGCTTCAACATCAGTCCTTCCAATAAACATCCAGGACTGATCTCCTTTAGGATGAACTGGTTGGATCTCCTTGCAGTCCAAGGGACTCTCAAGAGTCTTCTCTAACACCACAGTTCAAAAACATCAATTCTTTGGTGCTCAGCTTTCTTTATAGTCCAAATCTCACATGCATACATGACTACTGGAAAAACCATAGCCTTGACTAGACGGACCTTTGTTGACAAAGTAATCTCTCTGCTTTTTAATGTGCTATCTAGGTTGGTCATAACTTTCCTTCCAAGGAATAAGCATCTTTTAATTTCATGGTGGCAGTCACCATCTGCAGTGATTTTGGAGCCCAAAAAAATAAAAGTGAGCCACTGTTTCCACTGTTTCCCCATCTATTTGCCATGAAGTGATGGGACCGGATGCCATGATCTTAGTTTCCTGAATGTTGAGCTTTAAGCCAACTTTTTCACCCTTTCCTTTCACTTTGAAGAAGCTCTTTAGTTCCTCTTCACTTTCTGCCATAAGGGTGGTGTCCTCTGAATATCTGAGGTTATTGATATTTCTCCCGGCAATCTTGACTCCAGCTTGTGCTTCTTCCAACCCAGCGTTTCTCATGATGCATATAAGTTAAATAAGGGTGACAATATACAGCCTTGACATACTCCTTTTCCTATTTGGAACCAGTCTGTTGTTCCATGTCCGGTTCTAACTGTTGCTTCCTAACCTGCACACAGGTTTCTCAAGAGGCAGGGCAGGTGGTCTGGTATTCCCATCTCTTTAAGAATTTTCCACAGTTTCTTGTGATCCACACAGTCAAAGGCTTTGGCATAGTCAATAAAGCAGATGTTTTTCTGGAACTCTCTCACTTTTTTGATGATCCAGTGTTTGTTGGCAATTTGATCTCTGGTTCCTCTGCCTTTTCTAAAACCAGCTTGAACATCTGGAAGTTCATGGTCCACGTACTGTTGAAAACTGGCTTGGAGAATTTTGAGCATTATTTTACTAGCGTGTGAGATGACTGCAATTGTGCGGTAGTTTGAGCATTCTTTGGCATTGCCTTTCTTTGGGATTGGAATGAAAATTGACCTTTTCCAGTCCTGTGGCCACTGCTGAGTCTTCCAAATTTGCTGGCATGTTGAGTGCAGCATGTTCACAGCATCATCTTTTAGGATTTGAAATAGCTCAACTGGAATTCCATCACCTCCACTAGCTTTGTTCATAGTGATGCTTCCTATAGCCCACTGGACTTCGCATTCTAGGATATCTGGTTCTAGGTGAGTGATCATACCATCATGATTATGAGTCGTGAAGATCTTTTTTGTATAGTGCTTCTGTGTATTCTTGCCACCTCTTCTTAATACCTTCTGCTTCTGTTAGGTCCATACCATTTCTGTCCTTTATTGAGCCCATCTTTGCATGAAATGTTCCCTTGCTATCTCTAATTTTCTTGAAGAGAACTCCAGTCTTTCCCATTCTATTGTTTTCCTCTATTTCTTTACACTGATCACTGAGGAAGGCTTTCTTATCTCTCCTTGCTCTTCTTTGGAACTCTGTATTCAAATGAGTATATCTTTCCTTTTCTCCTTTGTTTTTCACTTCTCTTTGTTTCACAGTATTTGTAAGGCCTACTCAGACAGCCATTTTGCTTTTTTGCATTTCTTTTCCTTGGGGATGGTCTTGATCCCTGTCTCCTGTACAATGTCATGAACCTCCATCCATAGTTCATCAGACACTCTATCAGATCTAATCCCTTAAATCTATTTCTCACTTCCACTGTATAATCGTAAGGGACTTGATTTAGGTCATACCTGAATGGTCTAGCAGTTTTCCCCACTTTCTTCAATTTAAATCTGAATTTGGCAATAAGGAGTTCATGATCTGAGCCACAGTCAGCTCCTGGTCTTGTTTTTGCTGACTATATGGAGCTTCTCCATCTTTGGCTGCAAAGAATATAATCAATCTGATTTCAGTACTGACCATCTGGTGATGTCCATGTGTAGAGTTTTCTCTTGTGTTGTTGGAAGAGGCTGTTTGCTATGACCAGTGCATTCTTTTGGCAAACCTCTGTTAGCCTTGCCCTGCTTCATTTTGTACTCCAAGGCCAAATTTGCCTGTTACTCCAGGTGTTTCTTGACTTCCTACTTTTGCATTCCAGTCCCCTATAATGAAAAGGACATCTTTTGGGGGTGTTAGTTCTAGAAGGTCTTGTAGATCTTCATAGAACCGTTCAGCTTCAGCTTCTTCAATATTACTGGTCAGGGCATAGACTTCAATTACCGTGATACTGAATGGTTTGCCTTGGAAACAGAAATAATTCTGTAGTTTATGAGTTTGCATCTAAGTTGAATTTTGGACTCTTGTTGACTATGAGGCTACTCCATTTCTTCTAAGGATTATTCAGAAGGTTCTTAGGAAGGAGAAATATGTCCTTAAGCAGGATACATTGTTGTTACATAGTCATTGGTACAGAGTTTAAGGAAAAACATATCCTTGAGCAAGATGAGTTGTTTTGTTGTGCAATCATCAGCTCTGGATTTAAAGAAAAAAAACATTTGTCCTTTTCTCCTCCTTGAGAACTCCAGACCCCTATCTTTTTCTTGGAGACCCCGGACTTCTTATCAACCTAGGAATTGACTCTCAGATTCTCAACCACTGCACCACCAGGGAAGCTCATATGTGAACAGTCTTAATACAAACCTGTTAGCTATTAAGTCATTTCAAGGATCACTGTTATATATATATGGGAGATTTTAAATATTTGAAGTAATATTTGAATATCTCAAACACCTTCTTGTACCCTCCTCATAAATAATTAAGAGAAGATAACAGAAACAGGGTTGTAGATATTTAAAATTAAATTTACTCTTGGCCTCTTCAAGTCAATGTCCAACAGTGCTCCAGAGTATAATTCCCTTTAATTTTCTCCTTCTTATCCTGCTGAGAAAGACACTATCCAGCAGAATATCCTGAATTTTCAAAGAATATGTCAACAAAACTCTTTCTCCTCAGATACCGTCTAATACCACTGTAGCCTATAATTTCCATTAATGTTTACCAATGTGGAATCAAACTTTTGAGTTCATAAGTGACCCCCAGTAGATCAATGGAAATTGGATACAAGAATTGATTTATTGGGTTATAGTAATCTCTGACTTCCAAATTCAGAAATCAGAAGATCCTCTGTGACCCCAGCTCCAAAACTCCCATGTAATGATTCTGTTTTCCTATCTAAGCAACAACTTGCTCCTAACTGCTTTCTCTACATTTCTGTTGAAGGACTGTAACTATGATCACATCTCCCTGGTATCCTAATCCCATTGGCATATGTGTATTATTAGAAAACACATAATGCAAGTGTGATAACCAATTCCTAAGTAGTAAGAACAAGCGAGTACAGTTGACCCTTGAACAACATGGGTCTGAACTGCACTTTATGTGTTTTTGTTTGTTTGGTTTGTTTTCAACAAATACTACAGTATTATGCAATCCATCCTCAGATGCAGAAATTTGGATTTGTAATGTAAAGTTACACGTAGATTTTCAATTCTAAGGGGGTGGTTGGCGATTGTCAGCACCCTAACCCCCACGTGTGTACAAAGTTGCATTTTATACTGTACTTGTAATATGTATTGTGGTCATGTTTTGTTTTAAATTGAAGAATATGAAATATAGTACCTAAAATCAGTACAAAATTACAAGACCCGAAAGTAAAAACTAGGTCTCCCTCCCACCCTCATCCATCAGCCATCTGGTACCCTTTCAGAACACAACCACTCTGATCAGTTACTTACCTTTCCGAAGACATAATATGTCTACTGCAAGTAAATATATGTCCTTTACACATACATTCATATGTAGGTATATACACATCTTTTTTTTTTTCCCCACAAATAGTGGCAGTCCTTCACATTGTTTCTCATTTATGTCCTAATGTTCTTATTGATATATAAGATCCTGACAACCCGGGGCACTGGTGGTATAATAAAATGTTGCTGACTTTAATAAACCATAAAAATGCATCATAAGGTATCACAGTACTGAGTATGTTGTTGTTGTTGTTGTTGTTGTTGAGTCACTCAGTCATGTCCGACTCTTTTTGAGACCCCATGGACTGCAGCACATCAGGCTTCCCTGTCCTTCACCAATTCCCAGAGCTTGCTCAAGCTCACGTCCATTGAGTCAGTGATGCTATCCAACCATCTTATTCTCTGTCGTCCCCTTCTCCTCCTGCCCTCAATCTTTCTCAGCATCGCAGTCTTTTCTAATGACTCACTTCTTCCCACCAGGTGACAAAAATATTGGAGCTTCAGCTTCAGTATCAGCCCTTCCAGTGAACATTCAGGGTTGATTTCTTTTAGAATTGACTGGTTTGATCTCCTTGCAGTCCAAGGGGCTCTCAGGTGTCTTCTCCAACACCACAACTCAAAAGCATCAGTTCTTTGGTGCTCAGCCTTCTTTATGCTCCAACTCTCAAAATATCTGTACATTACTACTGGAAAAACCATAGCTTTGACTACATGGACCTTTGTCGGCAGAGTAATGTCTCTGCTTTTGAAAATGCTGTCTAGGTTGGTCATAACTTTTCTTCCAGGAGCAACTGTCTTTTAACTTCATAGCTGCAGTCATCATCCACAGTGATTTTGGAGCCCAAGAAAATAAAGTCTGTCACTGTTTCCATTGTTTCTCCATCTATTTGCCATGAAGTGATGGGACCACATGCCATGATATTCATTTTTGAATGTTAAGGGTTTTAAGCCAATTTTCTCACTCTCCTCTTATACCTTCATCAAGAGTCTCTTTAGTTCCTCTTCGCTTTCTGCCATTAGGGTGGTGTCATCTGCATATCTGAGGTTATTGATATTTCTCCCAGAAACCTTGATTCCAGCTTCTGATTCTTCCAGCCCAGCATTTCCCATGATGTACCCTGCATAGAAGTTAAAATAAGCAAGATGATAATATACAGGTTTGGTGTATTCCTTTCCCAATTTTTAACCATTCCATTGTTCCATGTCTGGTTGTAACTTGCTTTTTGACCTGCATACAGGTTTCTCAGGAGGCAGGTAAGGTGGTATTCCCATCTCTTGAAGAATTTTCCAGTTTGTTGTGATACACACAGTCAAAGGCTTTAGCATAGTCAATAAAGCAGAAGCAGATGGTTTTCTGGAATTCTCTTGCTTTTTCTATTATTCAGTGGATGTTGGCAATTTGATCTCTGGTTCCTCTGTCTTTTCTAAATCTAGCTTGTATATCTGGAAGTTCTTGGTTCACATACTGATGATGCCTAGCTTGGAGGAATTTAAGCATTAGCTTGTTAGCATGAAATGAGTACAATTGTGCAGTAGTCTGAACATTCTTTGGCGTTGCCCTTCTTTGGTATTGGAATGAAAACTGACCTTTTCCAGTCCTTTGGCCACTGCTGAGTTTTCTAAATTTGCTGGCAGCAAATTTTCTAAATTTGAGTGCAGCACTTTAATGGCATCATCTCTTAGGATTTCAAATAGCTCAGCTGGAATTTCATCACCTCCACTAGCTTTGTTCATAGTAATGCTTCCTAAGGCCCACTTGACTTCACACTCCAGGATGTCTGGCTGTAGGTGAATGTTGGCAATTTGATCTCTGGTTCCTCTGTCTTTTCTAAATCCAGCTTGTACATCTGGAAGTTCTTGGTTCACATATTATTGATGCCTATAACTACACCATAGTAGTTATTTGGGTCATGAAGATCTTTTTTGCATAGTTCTTCTGTGTATTCTTGCCACCTCTTCTTAATATTTTCTGCTTCTGTTCAGTTCAGTTCAGTTCAGTTCAGCCACTCAGTCGTGTCCGACTCCTTGTGACCCCATGAATCACAGCACAGCAGGCCTCCCTGTCCATCACCAACTCCTGGAGCTTACTCAGACTTATGCCCATTGAGTCGGTGATGCCATCCAGCCATCTCATCCTCTGTCGTCCCCTTCTCCTCCTGCCCCCAATCCCTCCCAGCATCAGGGTCTTTTCAAATGAGTCAATTCTTCACATGAGGTGGCCAAAGTACTGAAGTTTCAGCTTCAGCATTAGTCTTTCCAATAAACACCCAGGACTGATCTCCTTTAGGATAGACTGGTTGGATCTCCTTGCAGTCCAAGGGACTCTCAAGAGTCTTCTCCAACACCTGCTTCTGTTAGGTCCATACAATTTCTGTCTTTTATTGTGCCCATCTCTGCATGAAATGTTCCCTTGGTATCTCTAATTTTCTTGAAGAGATCTCTAGTCTTTCCCATTCTATTGTTTTCCTCTATTACTTTATACTATTCACTTAGGAAGGCTTTCTCATCTCTCCTTGCTATTCTTTAGAACTCTGCTTTCAAATGGGTATATAGTTCCTTTTCTCCCTTGCCTATTGATTCTCTTCTTTTCTCAGCTATTTGTAAGCCCTCCTCAGACAACCATTTTGCCTTTTTTCATTTCTTTTTCTTGGGGATGGTTTTGATCACTGTCTCTTGTACAATGTTACAAATCTTCTAAACTCTTTTTTTTTATCTATGTTTCTTAATTGATGCCCTATTGTGTACTAACCTATACTAGGCACTTTATACTTTCATTTAATACAATAACCTTTTGAAGTACAGTACAAATTTATTACTATTAACATTTTATAAGTTAAGAAATGAAATCTCAAGAGAGCGTAACTCACCCTAAATGCCAACTAGAAAGTGACAGAGTGGTCACACTCTAAAGCCCATGTATTTGGTACCATACTAACTGCATCTCTGATATTTACAGGTAATTTTATTTAAATATAGTATTCTGTATTTTTTATTTTAATTCAAAGATACATTGTAGTTGTTCTAAACTATAGAAACAGACTCTGCTAAAACATCTAATTCCAAAAAATTTTTAAAAATCTAATTCCTCTCTGCTACTTAAATTACATGTGGTTACTATTGGATACTGCCTTGTATAATTATATTCCTATAACAGGATGAGGGCATGATAACCCACTCCAGTATTCTTGCCTGGAGAATCCCTATGGACAGAAGAGCCTGATGGGCTACAGTCCATGGATTGCAAAGAGTTCAACATGACAGAACAATTAAGCACAGCAGTAAAACTAGAAAAAAAATTACAGATATAGATTTCTGCATTTGGCTTACTGTAGAACAAGTTATATGACAAAGGCTGACAAAATTTCAACATTCATATTTTCAAAGCAAGATTTACCATTTAACACAAATTGTCTTCTTTGAACCAGAGAGTCTTTTCAGGTTAAACCCAAACATAGCTATATCCCCTATTGGAGGAACATCAACAGCTCAAGGCTGAAACTGCCACACCGTGCTGGTTGTCAGTCCGTTGTTATCCTGCCTTGTAGGCTCTGGAAGTGAATATTCTGCTACTTTGTGCAGTTGATGCTGAATGCTATGTCCACTGAATTGGGGTCGCCCAGGGTCACCAATCAGTACTTGAGTTCTGTGGGCCTCAAAGCAGTTCTTCAGCCATTGAAGCAGACTGTCTGCAAGGTCTTCATCATAAAACATATCTCCAAGCACAACAAGGTCCCACTTATCTTGTTCCAAATCCAAAATATTTTTGATTAAAATGGGGAAAGGATTCAGTTGGTTCAACTCACAATTTAGTTTAATAGCCATTCCTGCAACTTTGAAAAAAGGACATAGTGAATTGGTATATGCTAGGTTATTTTAATTTCCTACTGATTAATTTAAATAATTTAGAGAATCTCCAATAGATTTTTCCCCTTTGTGTTGAAAGCTGTGTTTTTAGGTAAAGAAGCCTAAACTATATGCCAAAATAAGCTATTTCCTACAATGCTCAAATATATGAGTATTCTGAAAACAAAGCAAACAATACTACACACCTGGGAAAGGAAAAGTTTTAAGGGATATTTGCTCATCTCAACAAGACCATTTAGAACTAACACCAAAAAAGGATGTCCTTGTCAACCGAGGGGGGTGGAATGTAAAACGAGAAGTCAAGAGATACCTGGAGTAACAGGCAAATATGGCCTTGGAGTACAAAATGAAGCAGAGCAAAGGCTAAGACAGTTTTGTCAAGAGAACACACTGGTCGTAACAGACATCCTTTTCCAACAACACAAGAGACAACTCTACACATGGATATCACCAGATCATCACCATCACCACCAATACCAAAATCAGATTGATTATATTCTTTGCAGCTGAAGACTGAGAAGCTCTAAACAGTCAGTAAAATCAAGACCTGGATCTGACTGTGGCTCAGATCATGAGCTCCTTATTGCAAAATTCAGGCTTAAATTGAAGAAAGTAGGTAAAACCACTGGGTCATTCAGGTATGACCTAAGTCAAATCCCTTATAATTATATAGTGGAGGTGATGAATAGATTCAAGAGATTAGATCTGGTAGACAGAGTGCCTGAAGAACTACAGACAGAAGTTTGAAACACTGTACAGGAGGTAGTGACCAAAAGCAAAAGAAATGCAAGAAGGCAGAGTGGTTGTCTGAGAAGGTCTTACAAAAGGTTGAGGAAAGAAGAGAAGCAAAAGGCAAGGGAGAAAGGGACTGATAAACCCAACTGAATGCAGAGTTCCAGAGAATAGCCAAGAGAGATAGGAAGGGTCTTCTTAAATGAACAATGCAAAGAAATAGAGGAAAACAACAGAATAGAAAGACTAGAGATCTCAAGAAAAATTGGAGACATTAAGGAAACATTTCATGCAAGGATGGGCATGATAAAGGACAGCAATAGTAAGGACCTAACAAAAGCATAAGAGATTAAGAAGAGGTGGCAAGAAACTAAAACTCCTAGAGGAGAACATAGGCAAAACACTCTCCAACATAAATCACAGCAAGATCCTCTATGACCCACCTCCCAGAATATTGGAAATAAAAGCAAAAATAAACAAATGGGACCTAATTAAACTTAAAAGTTTTTGCACAACAAAGGAAACTATAAGCAAGGTGAAAAGACAGCCTTCAGAATGGGAGAAAATAATAGCAAATGAAGAAACAGACAAAGGATTAATCTCAAAAATATACAAGCAACTCCTGCAGATCAATTCCAGAAAAATAAATGACCCAATCAAAAAATGGGCCAAAGATATAAACAGACATTTCTCCAAAGAAGACATACAGATGGCTAACAAACACATGAAAAGATGCTCAACATCACTCATTATCAGAGAAATGCAAATCAAAACCACAATGAGGTACCATTACACACCAGTCAGGATGGCTGCTATCCAAAAGTCTACAAGCAATAAATGCTGGAGAGGGTGTGGAGAAAAGGGAACCCTCTTACACTGTTGGTGGGAATGCAAACTAGTACAGCCACTATGGAGAACAGTGTGGAGATTCCTTAAAAAACTGGAAATAGAACAACCATATGACCCAGCAATCCCACTCCTGGGCATACACACCCAGGAAACCAGAACTAAAAGAGACACATGTACCCCAGTATTCATTGTAGCACTATTTATAATAGCCAAGACATGGAAGCAACCTAGATTCCCATCAGCAGATGAATGGATAAGGAAGCTGTGGTACATATACACCATGGAATATTACTCAGCCATTAAAAAGAATACATTCGAATCAGTTCTAATGAGATGGATAAAACTGGAGCCCATTATACAGAGTGAAGTAAGCCAGAAAGATAAACACCAATACAGTATAACGCATATATATGGAATTAAGAAAGATGGTAGCAATAACCCTATATGCAAAACAGAAAAAGAGACACAGATGTATAGAACAGACTTTTGGACTCTATGGGAGAAGGCAAGGGTGGGATAATCTGAGAGAACAGCATCGAAACATGTATATTATCAGTGTGAAACAGATTGCCAGTCCAGGTTGGATGCATGAGACAGGTGCTCAGGGCTGGTGCACTGGGAAGACCCAGAGGGATGGGGTGGGGAGGGAGGTGGGAGGGGGGATTGGGATGGGGAACACATGTAAATCCATGGCTGATTCATGTCAATGTATGGTAAAAACCACTACAATATTGTAAAATAATTAGCTTCCAACTAATAAAAATGAATGAAACAAAAAAAAAAAAGAAGAGGTGGCAAGAATACACCAAAGAACTATACAAAAAAAGGTCCTAATGACTCGGATAATGACAATGGTGTGGTCACTCACCTAGAGTCAAACATCTTAGAGTGTGAAGTCAAGTGGGCCTTACAAAACATCACTATGAACAAAGATAGTGGAGGTGACAGAATTCCAGCTGAGCTATTTCAAATCCTAAAAGACGATGCTGTTAAAGTGCTGCACTCAATTTGCCAGCAAATTTAGAAAACTCAGCAGTGGTCACAGGACTGGAAAAGGTCTGTTTTCATTCCTATCCCAAAGAAGGGCAATGCCAAAGAACGTTCAAACTACTACACAATTGCACTCATTTCACATGCTAATAAGATTATGTTCAAAATCTTTCAAGCTAGGCTTCAGCAGTCAGTGAATGGAGAACTTCTAGATGTACAAGCTGGGTTTAGAAAAGGCAGAGGAACCAGAGATCAAATTTCCAACATTTGTTTGGTCATAGAGAAAGGAAGGGAATTCCAGAAAAACATTTACTTCTGCTTTATTGGCTATGCTAAAGCCTTTGACTCTGTGGATCATAACAAACTGTGGAAAATTCTTAAAGAAATGGGAATACCAAACCATCTTCCCTGTTGCCTGAGAAACCTGTATGTGGGTCAAGAAGCAGTAGTTAAAACTGGACATGGAACAATGGACTGGTTCCAAATTTGGAAAGGAGTACACCAAAGCTATATATTATCACCTGGCTTATTTAACTTCTATGCAGGGTACATCTTGTGAAATGCTGGGCTGGATGAAGCACAAACTGGAATCAAGATTACTGGGGGAAATATCAATAACCTCAGATATGCAGATAATACCACTCTAATGGCAGAAAGTAAAGAAGAACTGAAGAGCATCCTGATAAGGATGAAAGAAGAGAGTTTAAAAAAAAAAAAAACTGGCTTAGAACTCAACATTGAAAAAACTGAGATCATAGCATCTGGTCCTATCACTTCATGTCAAACAGAGGGTGAAAAGTGGAAGCAGTGACAGGTTTTATTTTCCTGGACTCCAAGGTCACTGCTGATGGAGAGTGCAGCCATTAAATTTTTTAAAATGCTTACTCCTTGGAAGGAAAGGTATAACAAACCTAGACAGTGTATTAAAAAGCAGAGACATCACAAAGCCAACAAAGGTCCATATAGTCAAAGCTGTGGTTTTTCCAGTAGTCATGCATGGATGTGAGAGTTGGACTTTAAAGAAGGCTGAGCACTGAAGAATCGATGCTTTTGAACTGTGGTGTTGGAGAAGACTCCTGAGAGTCCCTTGGACTGCAAGGAGATCCAACCAGTCAATCCTAAAGGAAATCAGTCCTGAATATTCATTGGAAGGACTGATGCTGAAGCACCAATATTTTGGCCACCTGATAGGAAGAGCCAACTCATTGGAAAAGACCCTGGTGCTGGGACAAACTGAAGGCAAAAGCAAAAGGGGCAGCAGAGGATGAGATGGTTGGACGGCATCACCGACTCAACGGCCATAAATATGAGCAAACTCTGGGAGACAGTGAAGGACAGGGGAACCTGGCGGGCTGCAGTCCATGGGGTCACAAAGAGTTGGATATGACTTAACAACTAAATAACAACAACAATGAAGACTTTTGGTTTGTCACAGATGTACAAGAGACAGGAAAACAAGGCTTATGTTTGAGCAGGATGACAACTTAGAACTGAGATTCTTATATATAATAAGGCTCCTCAAGGGCTAGATCCTCAATGAAAGGGAAGACTAGAGAAAATCGGGTAAAATTAACACTACCTGTCTCAACTTGGGTTTGAATGGAATAAAATATCCCTCAAACGCCCAGGCCTATCTTCACTTGGGTTTTGGTCAAATAAACACTACCTACATATTTCAGGAAATCCCTAGCCCAGAGATGACCAACAGTAACTGTTCCCAGGTTGGTATCACTTTGGGATATCTGCCAGACACAAATAGAAGTCCTCCTGTCAAAAATGCACCATCAAGTCAGGCCTTACAGGGTTCCCACAGACAATGTCACACTGAGTTCACCATATTAGATTATGAAATACAACATGGAAATGGCTTATGGTGTTGGAGCACCTGTAGATATTTATCCTGGAGGAAGAAAAAAGATGAGCTCAAAATATTTAAAAATATGACAGTCTTACTAGGGTCTATGTCATTGGCCAAGATCCTTAAGGCTCCACTCATCTTAGCAGCGATGGCTGTAGCGCCACATCCACTCCCAATGTCCAATACAGATTTTCCTCTGACAACATCAGGATTATCCAAAAGATACCTAAATTAGAAAAGGGAAAATATAGTCTAAGACAGATGGGAGGTCAGTAAGAGGTGTCCAGTATTTTTCCTTTGGGTTGATTGGACAAGGAAATAGTGAAACTTAGCAGAAGAGCAAAGGAAATTCCCTGGTGGTCCAGTGGCTAGGACTCCACATTTTCACTGCCAAGGATCCCTGAGATCCTGCGATCCAAAAAAAGACTAAGGAACAATGGCAAGGAAGGGGTGTAGTGCCCCATCTAAAGGGACAGCTGTTACCCATCTTGAGGTAATTTCTGCCACAACAGAAATTAGGTGTTAGCAGAGATTTAAATCTGATGTTAGCAGAGATTCTTTTTTTGTTTTTTGGTGTTTTGGCTTGCAGGATCTTAGTTCCCTGAATAGGGATTGAAGTTGGACCAGGCAGTGAAAGTGCTGAGTAACTCCCCAAAGATTCTTATTTTTCAATTGAAGTAAATTTTTACTTGCTTCAAGTTTTAAATGATAGCACCTGACTGTTTTAAAGTTTGTAAGTAAAACAAGTTTACAAGTTTACAGAAACATATCCATTTTTTTTTTAACAGAAAACACACCTGTGGATCACCAATTTGTGATCTCTGATTCAGTCTCTTAAGGAAGCTGATTGCCCTTATATTTGGAGTTAATACACAACAATTTGCATAGGTATCACTTGCAAAGATATCACTTATTTTGTTAAATGATACAAAAAAATATAGGAAAATTTGGCAACACAACAGCCAGAAAATTGGGATTTATACCACCTGGAAAGTTTTCCAGAACTCAGGATTTTCCAAAAAGCTCTATGTTTGCATTTACTTATTTTGCATTTAAAACTATATACAAACTGGACTTCCCTGGCAGTCCAGTGATTAAAACTCCATGCTTCCAATACAGGGGATGCAGGTTCGATCCCTGGTCAGGGAACTAAGACCCCACATGCCACATAGCATGGCCAAAGAAATAAAAATTAAAAACTAAATACAATCTTAGTTCTGCTAGACCATACCATTCCTGTGACAGAGAAGTTCTTATACATTTCCTTTCACAGTTTTTTTAACATCAAGGCATTAAAAAATTAAATCATTTACCAACCTAAGAGCAAAGACTAGATGAAAATGCTGAAAGTTCTTGCATTTGTTTCAGTGACTGTTTTAATAAAAAGTATTGTGTGTATATGTGAGAAAATGTCCTAAAGACCTTTGCAGTATGGGGAGTTGGAAGGGGGGACCTTAAAAATGCAGATTCAAGTCCACCTGAGTGATGTCCCAATCACTCATATCCCTCCTTCTTTGGGAGCTTGGGAAAAGGCAGTGGTGGAGGGAGCAACATTTACAGAATTAAACCCGGAGAAGGAGTGGGGGGCTTTATGTTCCACCAAGGATCTGCATGGGCATCACAAACCATGAACCTGAGAACAGTGTGAGATTCCTGGATCATTACCAGTTACCTAGGGTTTTGACAGCTGACCTAGGATTTCTCTTGGGAAGAGAACTATATATGGGGAAACACCTTGGTAAGCTTGGAATAGAAGGGGAAACCATGCAACAAAGCAACCCAAAAGTGTTCCTAAACTCTAATAAAAGAATTTGGGGTTTTTTGAGGAGCAGGGAGAAAGTGGAGTTGAAAGGGACAGAAAAGAGAGAAGTGGTGAGGAGCCCTAAAGGTTCCCGCTTCACTTAAGGCCATACGTACCTAGACAGGGCTTGGCCCCCTGGCCAGTAGATTGCCCAATAAGGATCCCTGAGGGGCCACAGGTCAGCTCTCTCCCACCAGAACTTGCATCTGGGGGTCAAAAGCCGCAACTGGATTTCAGGGGTGAGGCTGCCACTGCTGGTGACTTCAGTGTTCTCCTCCAGGAAAGCTTTCATCTCAGGGTCCAAAAGGCTTCCAGTTCCTCTCCAGGGGCAGTGACCCCAGGGAAACAAGGGGAAGCCACTGCTTCTCACAGCCTTCCAGAGGACAACATAGCGGTTCATGGGAAATGATGCAAACACTCTCCAGCCTGAGCTCAAAGCCATCAGTCTGGTCCCAAAGCACAGGTATGCTGGTGTGCTCTTGATAAGCGCTGTTTCTCCTGGGGAAAGAGTCTGGTTGCCAAACTGATCTCAGCTGGAGTCACTGGACCTCTAAAAACATAATAATAATGAAAACTCTTGACACTTCCAAACCCTTTCACATAGTAAGAAAATATTAGTGTTACCTCTGTAGCAGATGATGCACAAGTGAAAGTTCACTTTAGATGAAAGTTTTTGTGCATTAATTTAGGAAAACCCAATCTTCTAAAACATACTTTTTCATTCTTTGTGAACAACAGAATCCTTTTAATAATTTAGAAAACCAAATAGACAAGCATTTGATTTTGATAGAATCCTCGGGAACATTCCTGTTACATAAAATAAGGTATACCCTTAACATTCTTTCATTTAATAAATCATTTTCCTTTAAGCAGACACTGTGCTTGATAACCGTGAATAAAATAAACAAAAGTTCACATCTTCAGGAAACTTAGATTCTAGCGATGGAATAGAGCAAGTTATCAGAGCAAACACAGTTCTTGCCTTTATGGAGTCTAGCCAAGAGTTGTGCAGATTATCAAACTGTAACTGTGGTTAGAGATATATAAATTATACTGACTGGTCAATAAAGATAACCCTAGCATATGGGGACTTTCCTGGTGGTCCAGTGGTTAGGAATCCACCTTTCAATGCAACAGAGTCAATCCCTGGTCTGGGACTAAGACCGCTTGTCAAAAGTACTGAGTCCTCATGCTCCACAGTCAGTGCACGACAGCTAGAGAAGCCTGCCTGCTGCAACAAAGACACAGCCCAACCAAAAAAAAGAAAGATAGCCCTAGCATAAAACATCAATGTAATTGTTTTTTTTTCCTAAAACAAAACAAACAAACAAACAAAAACTATGGATTTAATTGTGATAAAAGACTATCAATTCACTTTCTGTAATACCTCTGATGAGTCATCTTCACCAAACCTGGACTTAATAGAAAGACATTCTGATTAAGAATAAGTAGGAATTTCATTTCTTTAGGTAGATATACTCCTAAGTATTTTATTCTTTATGTTGCAGTGGTGGATGGTATTGTTCCCTTAATTTCTCTTTCTGTTTTCTCACTGTTAGTGTACAGGAATGCAAGGGAGTTCTGTGTGTTAATTTTATATCCTGCAATTTTACTATATTCATTGATTAGCTCTAGTAATTTTCTGGTAGACTCTTTAGGGTTTTCTACATAGAGGATCATGTCGTCTGCAAACAGTGAGAGTTTTACTTCTTTTCCTATCTGGATTCCTTTTATTTCTTTTTCTGCTCTGATTGCTGTGGCCAACACTTCCAAAACTATGTTGAATAGTAGTGGTGAGAGTGGGCACCCTTGTCTTGTTCCTGACTTTAAGGGAAATGCTTTCAGTTTTTCACCATTGAGGATAATGTTTGCTGTATATAGAAAACTATAAAACACTGATGAAAGAAATCAAAGAGGACACAAATAGATGGAGAAATATACCGTGTTCATGGATTGGAAGAATCAATATTGAGAAAATGAGTATACTACCCAAAGCAATCTATAGATTCAATGCAATCCCTATCAAGCTACCAAAGGTATTTTTCACAGAACTAGAACAAATAATTTCACAATTTGTATGGAAATACAAAAAACCTCGAATAGCCACAGCAATCTTGAGAAAGAAGAATGGAACTGGAGGAATCAACCTGCCTGACTTCAGACTCTACTACAAAGCCACAGTCATCAAGACAGTATGGTACTGGCACAAAGACAGAAATATAGATCAATGGAATAAAATAGAAAGCCCAGAGATAAATCCATGTACCTATGGACACCTTATCTTTGACAAAGGAGGCAAGGATATACAATGGAAAAAAGACAATCTCTTTAACAAGTGGTGCTGGGAAAAACTGGTCAACCACTTGTAAAAGAATGAAACTAGAACACTTTCTAACACCATACACAAAAATAAACTCAAAATGGATTAAAGATCTAAATGTAAGACCAGAAACTATAAAACTCCTAGAGGAGAACATAGGCAAAACACTCTCCAACATAAATCACAGCGAGATCCTCTATGACCCACCTCCCAGAATATTGGAAATAAAAGCAAAAATAAACAAATGGGACCTAATTAAACTTAAAAGTTTTTGCACAACAAAGGAAACTATAAGCAAGGTGAAAAGACAGCCTTCAGAATGGGGGAAAATAATAGCAAATGAAGAAACAGACAAAGGATTAATCTCAAAAATACACAAGCAACTCCTGCAGATCAATTCCAGAAAAATAAATGACCCAATCAAAAAATGGGCCAAAGATATAAACAGACATTTCTCCAAAGAAGACATACAGATGGCTAACAAACACATGAAAAGATGCTCAACATCACTTACTATCAGAGAAATGCAAATCAAAACCACAATGAGGTAACATTACACACCAGTCAGGATGGCTGCTATCCAAAAGTCTACAAGCAATAAATGCTGGAGACGGTGTGGAGAAAAGGGAACCCTCTTACACTGTTGGTGGGAATGCAAACTAGTACAGCCACTATGGAAAACAGTGTGGAGATTCCTTAAAAAACTGGAAATAGAACAGCCATATGACCCAGCAATCCTACTCCTGGGCATACACACCGAGGAAACCAGATCTGAAGGAGACACATGCACCCCCAATGTTCATCGCAGCACTATTTATAATAGCCAGGACATGGAAGCAACCTAGATTCCCATCAGCAGATGAATGGATAAGGAAGCTGTGGTACATATACACCATGGAATATTACTCAGCCATTAAAAAGAATACATTCGAATCAGTTCTAATGAGATGGATAAAACTGGAGCCCATTATACAGAGTGAAGTAAGCCAGAAAGATAAACACCAATACAGTATACTAACTCATATATATGGAATTTAGAAAGATGGTAACGATAACCCTATATGCAAAACAGAAAAAGAGACACAGATGTATAGAACAGAATTTTGGACTCTGGGAAAAGGCAAGGGGGAATGTTCTGAGAGAATAGCATCGAAACATGTATATTATCAAGTGTGAAACAGATCGCCAGTCCAGGTTGGATGCATGAGACAAATGCTCAGGGCTGGTGCACTGGGAAGACCCAGAGGGATGGGGTGGGGAGGGAGATTGGGATGGGGAACACATGTAAATCCATGGCTGATTCATGTCAATGTATGGTAAAAACCACTACAATACTGTAAAGTAATTAGCCTCCAACTAATACAAATAAATGGAAAAAAAAAAAAAGAATAAGTAGGAATGAGGAAGAGAAGTTTAAACACAAATTATACACCAAGTTGTTTGGGACCTTTGGTCTGTTCTGCATAAATATTTTAAATAGTCTTAAATTCACCCAAATATTTAGAGTTGTTCAGTTACTAAGTCATGTCCGACTCTTTCAACACCATGAACTGCAGCACTTCCACGCTTCCCTGTCCTCCAGAGTTTGCTCAAACTCATGACCATTGAGTCAGTGATGCCATCCAACCGTCTCATCCTCTATCACCCACTTCTCCTGCCCTCAATCTTTCCCAGCATCAGGGTTTTTTCCAATGAGTCAGTTCTTCCCATCAGGTGGCCAAAGTACTGAAACTTCAGCTTCAGCATGAGTCCTTCCAATGAATATTCATGATTTCCTTCAGGATTGACTGGTTTGATCTCCTTGCTATCCAAGGGTAGGGGCCCCAAACTCAAATGCCTACCTGGGGCCAGACTGGTGATAAATGAGTGATGCAGGCTGGTTGCTGATAACAGAGAGGCTGTGGCAAACTAGAAAGTGTTTCAAAACAGTCCAACGGAGCCAGCAAGCTGCTGCCTGTCCTGGGACATAGGGCCAGATCTTTCCATTTTTCAAGATAATCCACGGACTTCCCTGGCAGTCTAGTGGCTAAGACTCCCAATGAAGGGGGCACAATCCCTGCTCCTGGAACTAAGATCCTATCTGCTGCAAGTCCCCAACCGAAAAAAACAAATTCCCACTTTTAAACGCGGGAAATTAATTGAAATATCAAGACAGGAGGGTCAAAATGCCTGTCAGGCCACTAGTCAGTGAACTCAGGATAGATTTTAAGTGGGTGTCAGCCCACATTTATGCCCTTGTAATCACAGGCTCTCTTAACAGCCTGACCTCACTGGACTAATTGCGTAGGAAGGATTGGGTCAGCCCTTGAGTCTAAGGTTTAAAAAGAAAGAGGAGCAAATAGGAGACGATTTTGGACATAGTGTCGTCCAAACCGATGCCGCCCCCTCCCAGGCCAAGCACCAATGAAGCATCTGTTATGAATATGTGATTAAGCGGTGGACACTGGGTATTTGGATTAATTAGTAAGAAGACAGGTTCAAAAGTACAAGCTCCAAAAGTGTTAGCACGTTGTTTTCCTCCGAGGAGGACGGGAGTCAATCTTAAAGGGGCAGACACAGTCTTCCTTTTCTCCTTACCTGTCTGTGCTAACACCACCCTGGGGAGCAAAGCATAGGGCAAGTCAGTCACTTTGCCTTTGCGCCTCTTTTGGCGCTTTCTTTACAAGGGTACTCGGGATCCAGAGTTTCCGGAGGAGCCTGCTACCCACACCCCTGTCCCCGCCCCTGCCCCGACCTCCTGCTCCGCCCTCCTTCCCGGCAGCGCTCTCTCCCTTCACCCGGGCTTCTTAAAGGGACAGAAGTGTGAAACCAGAGGGTGTCCTGACCTCGCTTGGAAAATAAGGGAATGTCAAATACTGATTTCTAAAAAATACGCTCTGAAGCCACGGAGTATCTGCTTCGTGTCAATCACACTTCTAGGTACTGCACATAAGGTGGTGAGCCAAATAGACACAGCATAAACCCTTAATGACACATTCAACTGGGATTAAATCATAATACGTCTTCCCTTTTATTATAATAATTTTCATACACATACAATCTTTTTTGTTTCTTTAATTGTAACTTGTCATTTCAATTAACGCTCACTGATTCTATTGTTAGTAATAATTCCTAATTGATGTTCAAGATCTAGGGACTTCCCTGGCAGTCCAGTGGTTAGTTAAGACTCTCATTATCCCAATGCAGGGGGCATGATCCCTTGTCTGGAAACTAAGATCCCACATGCCACACAGTGTGAACAACAACAAAAAAAAACCCAGATCGATTTGCCTAAGGATTGTAGTTTTTAACCAGCTAATGCATTCTATCCCAGAGACAGTTTTCAAATTGATCTTTCCATTCCACTTGCCTTTCCCTTAGTTCTGCCTTAAGATTGCTTGCCTGAATTCCTGCAATTGGTCTCTCTGCAATTCTGCTTTCCTCTATCCTATTCACTATTGTGCAGTTTAAATGTTTTTTCCTGAAACTTTCATTCCATAGTCCAAAAAAAAAAAAAAAAAAAAAGGATTCCTATAAGATAAGCTAAGCAGATAAGCCAAGAGAAACAGACTGTAGGCCCTGAGAAGCAAACCTGGACTTTCTTTTTCTATTGTTTGCTGTTGATTTTTTATTTTTATTTATTTATTTATTTTTGTCACAGGGCAAAATCTTAGTTCCTTGATCAGAGATTGAACCTGTGCTCCCTGCAGTGGAAGCCTGGAGTCTTAACCACAGGACAGTCAGGGAAGTCCCTTTTGTTCTTTTTAATTGAGAGAAAGAATTGTCTCTCTTTTATCAAAATTGACCCAAATGCAACCAATCAGACCCATCAATTGTTTGGTAACAACTGAGCTATCATGTGACCTTCAAATATCTGCCTACATCTTTGTACACGTTCCAATTCCCTAATAACTGGACACTCTTGCAAGTAAAAAAAAAATGTATATCTCATACTCAAATTTGTCTTTAAAGGTTTTTTTGAAAAGTTATTTAAGTATACTTATTAGCTGTGTGACCTTGGGCACATTATTAAACCTTCCTAATGAAGGGGATCAGGATATGCCACTGTGGCATAGGAATTGTTTTGAGTGAAAGAGATTTGAGTTTCTGAAATCTCTTATCTGCCTAAAGCAGACTCTCCCCAAAGAACTCAATTGTCATAAAACCTCTCCTTGAGAACACCCTTAATCTTCTTGGACTTGAAAAATGGACACCACACCCAAACAGACATTGTCTCAAGGTTATCATATCTCTTATCTATTCTCCTAGAAAACCAGTTATCTTTCCAAAATGTCATTCCTATAAGTTCCCTTTCTCTCTTTCCCTATCACCTATGATGGAATAAAATGTATGGTTTTTTAAGGCAGGACAAGAAAATTTAAGCATAACACATGTCCTCCCCGACAGGGCTCTCCCTAATGTGCAATGTGCTTCTTCATTATACATTAACCAGACCTCTTCAAACATAGGAATGTCAGTCAGCTCAACCATAAAGTTTGTTTTCCCCTTCTTCTAATGCCAGCAATGTGACTCCTTAGAAGATAACATTCCTTTCCTAATCCTGTAAGGGGTCATGGTGACCTGCTGCTCCCTTCCTACATGTAGGTCTGGACTTCATATCTCTGCTGAACTGTAAAATGTCAGTGTACCAGTTTGATGAACGATCCTTTGTCTCAAAAATTTATATAAATGTGCTTTTGACTTCTAACCAAGGGGAGCAGTCTGCAGAGTTATCTGACTGTCTCTAGTGTTATAGCCTTCAGGTTGGCTAGGAAAAAAAAAAAACTCTATTTCTTCTTTAGATTGACTATTGATTAATTTTTCATCAACACCAACTGAGTTAGATATATAAACACAAAAATTTAACCACTCCCTATGAGCAACTCATCACTGAATTCTCCTGTGTGTATGGTATGTGTTGCGTATATAAACTCGGGTTTTTTTCCTCCTGTTAATCTGTCTTTTGTCAGTTTAACTTACAGATCCAGACAGTGAACATAAGAAGGTAAAGAAAAGCTTTACCTCCCCTACACTAAGTATCAGTTTTCTCATCTGTAAAATAAAAGATGATGATAATAACAATGTATTGAGAGGATTTAATGAGATAGAAAGTAAAGTGCTTGGCACAGTTCCTGACATATCGTGAACAGTGTGATTATCATTATTGAAACTATGGAGTTAGTGTTGGTATTAATAAGACACAAGACTGGAAGATGAAGATTGGGTTTTCAGTGAAGAGTGACAGGATCAGATTTGAGTTTTAGAAAACAGTTTTAAACTGTGGGTATCAAAGAGAGAGGTTGGACTGAAGGAGACATCAGTTGAAGAACCTGGTGGTAACCCAAGCAAGAACTGATGAAGGCATGGGAAGAAATGGACACATCTGAGTGTGACTCAGCAAAAGCCGCTGGCAGGACATGGAGACCAATTAAATATGCTCGCTTAGCCATGTGCGTGCGTGTGCTTAATCATTCAGTTGTGTCCGACTTTGTGACCCCATGGACTGCACCCTGCCAGGCACCTCTGTCCATGGGATTCTCCAGAAAAGATACTGAAGTGGGTTGCCATTCCCTTCTCCAGGGGATCTTCCCAACACAGGGATCGAACTCAGGCCTCCCGCATTGCAGGCAGATTCTTTACCGTCTGAGCCACCATGGTTAAGCTACCTATGCTTAACCATAATGATAGACAATCTAAGGACAAGATGTCATTTTTTTCTTTATCAGCTTGACCTGGGCTCTTAATCACCATGCTCTCTGATCTCATTCTTCCCTGCTTGAAATCCTGTCTGACTTCCCAGTCAATATCAGAGCCAAATTCCTGATCACAGCTTCCTAAGCTCTTAGTAATCAGTCCCTGCTTACTCACCTTGCCTTTAGAAAACCCTTTCTCTCCTACAGTTTGTTTTCTTGTAGCAAGCCCTTGTCCTCTCACTTCATGCCTTGCTTCCAACAAAGTTGTCGGGCCCACCACACATACATCCCCTCCTCACTGTCCCTAACCACCTCCTCATTTTTCAGAATGCAACTCAGAATTAAAGCCCTCAGAAACCATCCCCAACACACACACTGATCTTGACATTTCATTAGCTTCCTATGGGCATATCCAGCAAGAATACCATACAAACTGTCATTGTCTGGCTCCTCTACTAGACTTAGAGGAAGACCATTTCATTCCTCTTTTATCTTCTGCCACAGTTAAGACACTCATTAAATTCTGTTAAATGAAAGAAAAAGCAAATAAAGGAGGAAATTAACAAATATTACATATCAGTATCTCATTTCCAAATTTTATTTTTAATAATTTTTGAGGTAGAATTGACATACAATAAATTTCACAAATTTCAAGTGTACACTTTGATGTCTTGCTATGAAATTGCCCCCAAAATCAAGAGACTGAACATCTTCAGTGCCCTCTGTTATCCCTCCCTCTTGCCCTTCCCTGCATCCTCTCCATCCCCAGGTAGCCTCTGATCTGCTTTCTGTCAGTATAGATTAGTTTGCATTTTTCTAGATATCTATGTAAATGCAGTTTTACAGTATGTACTTTTTTTTTTTTTTTTGTCTTTTTTTTCACTCATCATAATTATTTTGGGATTCATCTACGCTATTTCATGCATCAGTTATTCATTCCTTTTCACTGAAAAGTAATTTTCCATTGCATGTATGTATTGTTGTTGCCGTGTTGTTCAGTTGCTAAGTTGTGTTCAACTCTTCACAACCCCATGGACTACAGCACACCGAGCTTCCCTGTCCTTGACAATCTTCCAGAGTTTGCTCAGACTCATGTCCATTGAGTCGGTGATTCCATTCAACCATCTCATCCTCTGTCTCCCCCTTATCCTCCTGCCCTTAATCTTTCCCAGCATCAGGGTCTTTTCCAATGAGTCATTTCTCCCCATCAGGTGGCCAAAGTATTGGAGCTTCAGCTTCAGCATCCATCCTTCTAATGAAGATTCAGGGTTGATTTCCTTTAGGACTGATTGAGTTCAAGGAACTCTTAAGAGTCTTCTCCAGCACAATTCAAAGCATTAATTCTTCAGTGCTCAGCATTCTTTATGGTCCAACTCTCACATCCTACATGACTACTGGAAAAGCCAGTATGTATGTATAATATGTGTTTATTCATTTATCTGTTGATGAATATCTGGAGGATTTTGTTCGTTTACTATTACAAACAAAACTGCTGCAAACTCTTGTGCGCTAGTCTTTGTATGTGCTCAGTCGCTTCAGTCATGTCTGACTTCATGCAAGCCCATAGAATCCGTGGGATTCTCCAGGCAAGAATACTGGAGTGGGTTGCCTTTTCCTTCTCCAGGGGATCTTCCTGACCCAGGGATCGAACTTGCATCTCTTAAATCTCCTACATTGGCAGCCGGGTTCTTTACCACTAGCATCACCTTCAGAGCCCCAAGTCTTTTATAGACATATGCTCTTTTTTTCATTGGGCAAATACTTAGGAGTGAAATGGCTAAGTCACACAGTGGTGTGATTAACTGCAAACCTTTTCCAAAAAGGTTGTCATTTTACATTTCAATCGTCAGTGAATGAAAACCCCAGTCTTTCAAAGAGATGAGAAAAATAATTTCGTTTTTCTGAGTTGCTTCCGTTCAGTTCAGTCGCTCAGTCATATCCAACTCTTTGCAACCCCATGGACTGCAGCACGCCAGGCCTCCCTGTCCATCACCAACTCGCGGAGTTTCCTCAAACTCATGTCCATTGAGAAAGTGATGCCATCCAACCATCTCATCCTCTATCATCCCCTTTTCCTCTCGCCTTCAATCTTTCCCAGCATTGGGGTCTTTTCAAATGAGTCAGCTCTTCACATCAGGTGGCCAAAGTGTTGCTACCTATTCGTTTTACAATATGAAAACACCACTCACACCGAGTCTGAACATTTAGAAAAAACTTGAATTGAGGGTATCCACAGTAAGTTCCTGCTTTGCTTTCTGCAGGGCACCTTTTAAAATAACAACTTAGGGGCTTAGGCTTAGGGGAAAGCCTGATGAAAGTTAGCAACCTCTGCCCAATCTCTTTGAGTAACAGGTGCTTGCTACCCTGCTCTCCACCTCCTGCTTGCCTAGCTCTCCTTTCCTACAGCTCAATGTACCCCGCCTTGCTTCTGGGATCTGTAAGTAACAATAAATTTTGTGATTCTACTTCCTTTGTGTGGGTATATTGAAACTGCATCTTCACTTAACATGATCCATGGGCTTCACTTCCCCAAAGTGGGAGCTTATTTGCTGAGGGAGCTACATGCTGACCCTGAGTGACTTTTGCCCCTTCATTATGCCCCATTCAGGTCATAATCTACATATTCTTATATATGGGTATGTGTGCTTAGTCACTCAGTCATGTCCAACTCCTTGTGACCCAATGGACTGCAGCCCACCAGGTTCCTCTGCCCATGGGGATTCTCCAGGCAAGAATACTGGAATGGGTTGCCATGCCCTCGTCCAGGGGATCTTCCCAACCCAAGGATCAAGCCTAGGTCTCCTGCATTGCAGGTGGATTCTTCACTGACTGAGCCACCAGAGAAGCCCATTCTTATATATACATATAATGTATTTTTAGCTGCACTTGGTCTTTGTTGCTGCATGTACTTTTCTCTATCTGCTGCAAGTGGGCACTATTCTCTAGTTTTGGTGCACAGGCTTCTTGTTGTGGTGCCTTCTCATATTACAGAGTACGGGCCCTAGGACAAACAGGCTCAGTGGTTGTGGCTCCCAGGCAATAGTGTACACGCTTAATTGTGGTGCACAGACCCAGTTGCTCTGTAGCATGTGAAATCTTCCTGGACCAAGGATAGAACCTGTGTCTCCTATATTGGCACCAGATTCTTTACTAATCAGCCGACAGGGAAGCCCTCTACATATACTTAACTCAGTACACAAGCTCTGGCTTCTCAACACATCCCACATCCTCATCCACATTTCTTTCTTTCTGTTTATAGACATCCTAGTAGGCATGAAGTGCTATTTCATCATGGTTTTAATTTGCATTTCCTCAAAGACTAACAATGTCTGAGCATCCAAATTGTTGCATTATTTTTCTGATCTTTCATAATTTGGGCACATTAAAAATAGACTTTTTTTTTAATCTATGTTTTTCCTCAGTGCTGGAAGAATAGTTCAATAAAGCTAGTGGAATTATCTGGAATTATGAGAGAAAAATAGCCTTTTTTAGAGAATTTATTTATAAATATAACACGATTAGCAGATGTTT
Organism: Cervus canadensis; assembly: GCF_019320065.1. Taxonomy (NCBI): domain Eukaryota; kingdom Metazoa; phylum Chordata; class Mammalia; order Artiodactyla; family Cervidae; genus Cervus; species Cervus canadensis. The sequence goes on along the minus strand of NC_057406.1, from coordinate 40,041,570 downwards.
ATAAATACTAATTCTAAATAAATTTGTAAATATAGTTATTTTTATTTATTTATTTATTTTTTTGTAAATATAGTTATTTTTAAATTATTTTATTTATCTATTTATTTTTGGCTGCACTCGGTCTTTGTTGCTGTGTGTGGGCTTTCTCTAGCTGCTGTGAGGTGGGGTTTGCAGTGCACAGGCTTCTCATTGCTGTGGCTTCTCTTGTTGTGGAGCACAGGCTCTTGAGTGCAGGCTCAGTACTTAGCTCCTCCCCAGCATGTGGGATCTTCCCTGACCAGGGATCGAACTTGTGTCCCCTGCACTGGTAGGTAGATGCTTAACCACTGGACCATCATGCAAATCCTTGTAAATACATTTCTAATAAAATATTTACTTCAATCAGCCTTGAGATGTGAACAACAGATAAACTGTACTCAGGAAAGTGTGATTTGCTTCTGCCATCCCAGAATGTGTTTCCTGCCAGACTTTTAAATGAAGTTTGAGGTTTTGGATTTTCTAGAGCTTTGACTTCCTCCTTTTCTCCCTCAAACTGCCCTTGCAAAAAGTCTATAGCGCCATGTCTTTTTTTAGGCTTCCTTTTCTCAGTTCCTTATCTGCATTTGCAGTCTTCAGTTGGTCACTTGGCAAGCTTTTATTTTTTATTTAATTTTATTTTTTTGGCTGCACCTCACAGCGCATGAGATCTTATTTCCTCAATCAGGGATCAAACCCACACCCGTTGCAGAAGGGGCACGGAGTCTTAATCACTGGACCACCAGGGCAATCTCTAGACAAACTTTGAACACCTGTCACTAAATCTTGCCTAAAAATCCTGACATCTAACCTTTTAAGACCGATCTGTTACAAAAAAAGGATTGTGGGCCTACAGAGATGCGAAATCCTCAACCAACTAAATCCATAGTGCCATCTAGTGGTAATTTAGGTGTGTCTGAGCAAAAATTGTAAAAAGTTAAAAATAATACACAGGATTCTCACCCACAATTTGACCACACACTGGTATACATGTTTAGTTGTAAGATGCAGCAGAAATACCACTGATTAAAGTTAAGGCCTGAAATTTATGAAAGAATTGGTATCACTCATGATTCTATCTCTGTCTCACACAAACACACGCGCACACACACCCCACAACTAACCCATCAGGAAATCCGTAGGCTTTACCTTCAAAATTTACTAGAATCTGAGCTCTCTTCACCACCTGCAGTTCTTCCCTCCAGTACAGCCACTGTCAGGACTGATTATTGTGACGGTCTCTGAACCAACTCCTAGATTTCTGACCTTCTTCTCCCAGTGGTCTATTAACAACAAAAAAGCAAACGTGATCCTTTGAGAAGGAAGTGAAGTTATCAGCACTTCACTGGAGCCCTCTGACAATGCCCTATTGTTCCTTCCCAGCATGTCCAGCGCAGCTCCTTCTCTGACTTCCACTCCGACTGCTTTCCCCCGTTTCAACGACCTTTCATACACACTGGACTGACTTCTACTGTTTTGTTTTCTGTTTGGCCGTGGTGTGTGGCTTGTGAAATCTTTTTTTTTTTTTTAATTACTTTTTAAATTTGTTTTTGTCTATCCTGAGTCTTCGTTGCTATATAAGCTACCCTTGAGTTGCGGCGCGCTGGCTTCTCATCGCAGTAACTTCTCTTGTTGCGGAGCAAGGGCTCTAGGGCATGGGGGGCTTCAGCAGTCGCAGCTCCCCCACTCCAGAGCACAGGCTCAGCTGTTGCGGCACAGGGGCTTAGCTGCTCCACGGCACGTGGGATCTTCCCAGATTGAACCCATGTCTCCTGCATTCTCAGGCAGATTCTTTACTACTGAGCCACCAGGGAAGCCTGGCTTGTGAGATCTTAGTTCCCCAACCAGGGATTGAACCCCATCCCTTGGCAGCGAAAGCATATAATCCTAACCACTGGATGGTCAGGGAGTTCCTTCAACAATTGTCTTAAGTGTTTTGTTTTGTTTTGTTTTTGGCTGTACTGGGTGTTCATTGCTGCGGGCGGGCTTTTCTCCGGGTGTGGTGTGCGGACTTTTCTTTACTATGGCTTCTCTTGTAGCAGAGCATGGGCTCTAGAGCTCTCAGACTTCAGTAGTTGTGTCGTGTGGGCTTTAGAGCAAGGGCTCAATAGTTGGCACATGGCTTAGTTGCCCCGAGGCGTGTGGAATCTTCCCAGACCAGGGATCAAACCTGTGTCCCCTGCAATGGCAAGTGAATTCTTAACCCCTGGACCACCAGGGAAGTCTAGATTAACTTACCTGTTCTAGAGTTTCACATAAATGAAATTACACAGTTTTTACTCTTTTGTATCTGGGCTTCCTTTGCTCGGCATAATGTTTTTGAGATTCAGCTACACTGTTGCTTGTATTGCTGTATCTTTCCTTCACTCCTTTTTCTTGTTCAGTAGCATTCCACTATGTGAACATATTTCAGCTTATTTACTTCTTTTTCTGATTACTGACAATTGTATTATTTCCAGTTTGAGGCCATTATCAATAAAGTTTCTATGAATATTCTTCTAGAATTCTTCTTGTGGGCATATGTTTTCATTTCTCTTGGGTAAATACATAGAAGGGGAATTACTGGACTATAGCATAGGTGTATGTTTCGTTTCTCTTGGGTAAATATTTAGAAGGAGAATTACTGGACTATAGGATAGGTGTATGTTTAACTTTATAAGAAACTACCAAACAGTTTTCCAAAATGGTTATAACATTTTAAGATTCTCACCAGCTATAAGAGGTCTACATCATGGACTGTGGTCCATTTCAATTTTAGCCATTCTACTGGCAGTAGGGTAGTATTTCACTGTGGTTTTTAACTCGTGTTTTTCTGTAACTTAATTTCCACCTACTTATTGAAGGCTTGGATTTTGTCCATTTTATTTATTGCTCTATTACCTGACCATTAGTGCAAGGTGGAACTCACATTAGGAGATAAATAAATATCTACCACAGTGCTTTATTTCCCTAAAAGGTTGTTTCGATTTTTAAAAATTATTTTATGCCTATGGTGGTGGGAAATGTGAGAACTATTAATAAAATTTAGGTAACTGATTGAAAGGGTTTCCCCCATGGCTCAGTGCTGAAGAATCCGCCTGCAATATAGGAGATGTAGGAGACCTGGGTTTGATCCCTGGGTTGAGAAAGATCCCCTGGAGGAGGGCATGGCAACCCACTCCAGTATTCTCTCCTGGAGAATCCCATGAACAGAAGAGCCTAGTGGGCTACAGCCCAATGGTTCACAAAAAGTTGGACATGACTGAAGTAACTGAGCACACACACACAGCTGATTGAAAATTATCCTTGGATTTTTAACTGATATGCTCAGAATTCTTAAAGTGTTGTTGTTCTTCAGTTGCTAAGTCATGTCCTACACTCTGCAACCCCATGGACTACGGCATGCCAGGCTTACCTGTCCACTATCTCCCAGAGTTTGCTCAAACTCATGTCCATTGAATCAATGATGCCATCAAACCATCTCATCCTCTGCCACCCCTTCTCCTTTTTCTTTCAATCTTCTCAGCATCAGGGTCTTTTCCAATGAGTTGGCTCTTGACATCAGGTGGCCAAAGTATTGGCACTTCAGCTTTAGTATCAGCCGTTCCAATGCATATTCAGGGTTGATTTCCTTTCGGTTTGACTGGTTTGATCTTGCCATCCAAGGGACTCTCAAGAGTCTTCTCCAGCATCACAGTTCAAAAGCATCAATTCTTCAGCGCTCAGTCTTCTTTATGGTCCAACTCTCATATCTGTACATGATTTCTGGAAAAACCATAGGTTTGATTATCCTGACCTTTGTTGATAAAGTGATGTCTTTGTTTTTTAATATGTTGTCTGGTCTTGTCATAGCTTTCCTGTCAAGGAGCAAGCGTCTTTTAATTTCATAGCTGCAGTCATCATCAGCAGTATTTTGGAGCTCAAGAAAGTAAAATCTGTCTCTGCTTTCACTGTTTCCCCTTCTATTTGCCATGAAGTGATGGGACTGGATGCCACAATCTTAGTTAATACAGAATTGTAAGCCAGAATTTTTTTTTAAGATTTGAGGAAAGTCTTTTTATCAATAGTATTCCATCTATAGCTTGTTTTTACTATATTTTCATTGATTACATTTTAAACTTCTCAAAATCCAAGTATAAAAATGCATCGTAGCAAAAAAAAAAAAAGTATCACTAAATCATTAATTCATAATGTTGTAATCAATAATGTAACATTGAAATGATTAAAATACGCTTTGCTATACTTAGAACTTTTGAAGAAAGTAATCCTTCTTATTCCCTTTTTAAAATTTTTTTTAATTTTATCTTTAATTGGAGGATAATTACTTTACAATATGTGATGGTTTCTGCCATACATCAATTTGAATGAGCCACAGGCATACATACGTCCCCTCCCTCTTAAACCTCCCTCACAATTCCCTCTCCAGCCCACCCCTCTAGGTTGTCACGGAGCACCAGCTTTGGGTTCCCTATGTCAGCAAATTCCTATTGGCTATCTAATTTACATGTGGTAATATATTTGTTTCATCGCTACTCTTTCAAACAGTCCCACCTTCTCTCTCCCTGACTGCGTCCAAAAATCTGTTCTCTATGTCTGCATCTCTATTGCTGCCCTGTAGATAGGCTCATCAGTACCATTTTTCTAGATTCCATGTATATGCATTAATATATGATATTTGTCTTTCTCTTTCTGACTTACTTCATTTTGTATGATAGGCTTTATATTTGTCCACTTCATTAGAACCTTTTTGAATTCCTTTTTATGGCTGAGTAATATTCCATTGTGTATATGTGCCACAACTTCTTTATCCATTCATCTGTTGATGGACATCTAGGTTGCTTCCGTGTCCTAGCTATTGTAAATAGTGCTGCAATGAACATTGGGGTACATGTGTCTTTGTCAGTTATGATTTCCTAAGAGTATTTGCCCAGTAGTGGGATTTCTGGCTCATATGGTAGCTTTATTCCTAGTTTTATTTATAAGAAATCTCCATAGTGTTCTCCGTAGTGGGTGTATCAATTTGCATTCCCACCAACAGTAGAACAGGGTTCCCTTTTCTCCACAATCTCTTCAGCATTTATTGTTTGTAGACTTTTTGATGATGGCCATTCTGACCAGTGTGAGATGATACCTCATTGTAGTTTTGATTTGCATTTCTCTAATAATGATTGCTGTTGAGTATCTTTTCATATGTTTATTAACCATCTGTATGGAGAAATGTCTCATCCTTGGAGAAATGTCTGCTTAAATCTTCTGCCCACTTTTCGATAGGGTTGTTTGTTTTTGTGGTGTTGACCTGAACGAACAGGTTGTATATTATGGGTATTGGTTGTCAGTTGTTTCTTTTGCTATTATTTTCTCCCATTCTGAAGGTTGTCGCTTTATTTATTTATTTATTTTTAATCGAAGAATAATTGCTTTACAGTATTTGTTGGTTTATCCCAAACATCAACATGAATCAGCCATAGGTATACATATGTCCTCTCCCTGAAGGTTGTCTTTTATTCTTATTTATTATTTCCTTTGCTGTGCATAAGTTTTTAAGTTTAATTAGCTCCATTTGTTTATTTTTGTTTTTATTTCCATTACTTTAGGAGGGGGGTCAAGAGGATCTAGCTATGGTTTATGCCAAAGAGTGTTCTGTCTATGTTTCCCTCTAAGAGTTTTATAGTTCCTGTGCGCACATTTAGGTCTTTAGTCCATTTTGAGATTTTTTTGTGTATAGTATTACTATGTCCTTTTCATCATAGGGGACTGAAATGCAAAAGTAGGAGTCAAGGGATATCTAGGGTAACAGGCAAGTTTGGCATTGGAGTACAAAATGAAGTAGGGCAAAGGCTAACAGAGTTTTGCCAAGAGAACATGCTGGTCATAGCAAACACCCTCTTCCGGCAACCCAAGAGACAACTCTACACATGGACCTCACCAGATGGTTAATACCAAAATCAGATTGATCATGTTCTTTGCAGCTGAAGATGAGGAAGCTCTATACAGTCAGCAAAAACAAGACTGGGAGCTGACTGTGGCTCAGATCATTAATTCCTTACTGCAAAATTCAGACTTAAATTGAAGAAAGTAGGGAAAACCACTAGACCATTCAGGTATGACCTAAATCAAATCCCTTATGATTATACAGTGGAAGTGGCAAATAGATTCAAGGGATTAGATCTGATAGAGTGCCTGAAGAACTATGGGCAGAGGTTTGTAACACTGGACTAGAGGCCGTGATCAAAACCATTCCCAAGAAAAAGAAATGCAAAAAGGAAAATGGTTGTCTGAGGAGGACTTACAAATAGCTGAGAAAACAAGAGAAGCAAAGGCAAAAGAGAAAACAAAAGATATACCCATTTGAATGCAGAGGTCCAAAGAATAGCAAGGGGAGATGAGAAAACCTTCCTCAGAGATCAATGCAAAGAAATAGAGGAAAACAACAGAATGGGAAAGACTAGAGATCGCTTCAAGAAAATTAGAGATACCAAGGGAACATTTCATGCAAAGATGGGCTCAATAAAGGACAGAAATGGTATGGACCTAACAGAAAAGAAGGTATTAAGAAGAGGTGGCAAGAATACACAGAAGAACTATGCAAAAAAGATCTTAATGACCCAAGAAACCATGGTGGTGTGATCACTCACCTAGAGCCAGACATCCTGGAGTGTGAAGTCAAGTGGGCCTTAGGAAGCATTTCTATGAATAAAGCTAGTGGAGGTGATGAAATTCCAGCTGAGCCATTTCAAATCCTTAAAGATGATGCTGTGAAAGTGCTGCACTCAATATGCCAACAAATTTGGAAAACTCAGCAGTGACCACAAGACTGGAATAAATCAGTTTTCAATCTAATTTCAAAGAAAAGCAATACCAAAGAATATTCAAACGACTGCACAATTGTACTCATCTCACACGCTAGCAAAGTAGTGCTCAAAATTCTCCAAGTTAGGCTTCAACAATATGTGAACTGTGAACTTCCAGACATTCAAGCTGGATTTAGAAAAGGCAGAGGAACCAGAAATCAAGTGCCCAACATCTGTTGGATCATAGAAAAATCAGGGGGATTCCAGAAAAACATCTACTTCTGCTTCATTGACTATGCTAAAGCCTTTGACTGTGTGGATCACAACAAACTGGAAAATCCTTCAAGAGATGGGAATATCAGACCACCTTACTTACCTCCTGAGAAACCCGTATTCAGGTCAAGTAGCAACAGGTAGAACCAGATATGGAACAACAGATTGGTTCAAAATTGGGAAAGGAGTACGTCAAGGCTGTATATTGTCACCCTGCTTATTTAACTTATATGCAGAGTACATCATGTGAAATGCTGGATGAATCACAAGCTGGAATCAAGATTGCCAGGAGAAATATCAATAACCCCAGATATGCAAATGACACCACCCTAATGGCAGAAAGAGAAGAACTGAAGAGCCTGTGGATGAAGGTGAAAGAGATAGTGAAAAACCTGGCTTAAAACTCAACATTCAAAATACAAAGATCATGGCATCCCGTCCCATCACTTCATGGCAAAAAGATGGGGAAACAATGGAAACAGTGACAGACTTTATTTCCTTGGTCTCCAAAATCACTGCAGATGGTGACTGCAGCCATTAATTTAAAGACGTTTCTCCCTTGGAAGAAAAGCTATCACCAACCCAGCTTACTAAAAACCAGAGACATTACTCAGCTGACAAACATCTGTATAGTCAAAGCTATGATTTTTCCAGTAGTCATGTATGGATGTGAGAGTTGGACCATAAAGAAAGATGAGCACCAAAGAATTGATACTTTTGAAATGTGGTATTGGAGAAGACTCTTGAGATTCCTTTGGGCTGCAAGGAGATCAAACCAGTCAATCCTAAAGGAAATCAGTCCCGAATATTCATTGGAAGGACTGATGCTGAATCTAAAGCTCCAATATTTTGGCCACCTGATGCAAAGAATTGACTCATTGGAAAAGACCCTGATGCTGGGAAAGATTGAAAGCAGGAGGAGAAGGAGATGACAGAGGATGAGGTGGTTGGATGACACCAGCAACTCAATGGACATGAGTCTGAGCAAGCTCCAGGAGTTGGTGATGGACAAGAAAGCCTGGTGTGCTGCAGTCCATGGGTTCGCAAAGAGTCAGACATGACTGACTGACTAAACTGAATTGATGGTGTTAAGAAGTGTTCTAAATTCATTATTCTACATGTAACTGCCCAGTTTTCCCAGCACCACTTCTTGAAGAAACTGTCTTTTTTCCATTGTACATTTTTGCCTACTTTGTCAAAGATAAATTGCCCATATGTGGGTGGATTTGTCTCCAGGCTTTCTATTTTGTTCCATTCGTCTATGTTTCTATTTTTGTGCCAGTACCATACTGTCTTGATGACAGTAGCTTTACAGTAAAGGCCTGAAGTCAGGGAGGTTGATTCCTCCAGCTCCATTCTTCCTTCTCAAGATTGCTTTGGCTATTCAGGGTCTTTTGTGTTTCCATACAGATTGTGGAATTATTTGTTCTACTTCTGTGAAAAATACCATTGGTTGTTTGATAGGGATTGCATTGAATCTATAGGTCGCTTTGAGTAGTATAATCATTTTCACAATATTGACTCTTCCAATCCAAGAACAATGTTTATCTCTCCATCTGTTAATTAATTTCTTTCATAAGTGTCTTACAGTTTTCTGCAAACAGGTCTTTTGTCTCTTTAGGTAAGTTCTCCTAAGCTTTTTATTCATTTTGTTGCAATGGTGAATGGGATTGTTTCCTTAATTTCTTTCTGATTTTTCATTGTTAGTGTATAGGAATACAAAGGAGTTCTGTGTATCAATTTTATACCCTGTGACTTTATTATTTTCATTGACTAGCACTAGTAATTTTCTGGTGGAATCTTTAGGGTTTCTATATAAAGAAACATGCTATGTGCAAACAGTGTGAGTTTTACTTCTTCTTTTCCAATCTGGATTACTTTTATTTCTTTTTCTTCCCTGATTACTGTGGCTAAGACTTCCAAAATTATGTTGAATAATAGTGGCAAGAGTGGGCACTCTTGCCTTGTTCCTGCTCTTAAAGGAAATGCTTTCGACTTTACCCCATTGAGAATAATGTTAGCTGTGGGTCTCTTGTGCTGCGCATGCTAAGTTGCTTCAGTTGTGTCTGACTCTTTGCGATCCTAAGGACTGTAGCCCGCCAGGCTCCTCTGTTCATGGGATTCTCCAGGCAAGAATACTGGAGTGTGTTGCCATTTCCTCCTCCAGGGCATCTTCCAGACCCAGGGATCGAAACCACATCTCTTATGTCCCCTGTATTGGCAGGCGGGTTCTTTACCACTATTGCCACCTGGGAAGCCTGGGTGTGTTGTATATGGCCTTTATTATGTTGAGGTATGTTCTTTCTATGCCTACTCTCTGGAGAGTTTTTATAATAAGTGGGTACTGAATTTTATCAAAAGCTTTCTCTGCATCTATTGAGATGATCATATGGTATTTATCTTTCAATTTGTTGATATGGTGTATCACATTGATTGACTTGTGTATTTTGAAGAATCCTTGCATCCCTGGGATAAAGCCCATTTGATCATGATGTATGATCTTTTTAATGTGCTGTTGGATTCTGTTTACTAGAATTTTGTTGAGGATTTCTGCATCTGTGTTCATCAGTGATATTGGCCTATAATTTTGTGTGTGTGTGCTATCTTTGTCTGGTTTGGTATCAGGGTAATGGTGGTCTTGTAGAATGAGTTTGGGAGTTTTCCTTCCTCTGCAATTTCCTGGAAGAGTTTGAGCACAAAAGGTGTTAGCTATTCTCTAAACTTCTGGTAAAAACAGCCTGTGAAGCCATCTGGCCTTGGGCTTTTGTTTGTTGGAAGATTTTTTATTACAGTTTGTTCCATGTTTGTTCTGTTGTTCTGTTCATATTTTCTATTTCTTCCTGGTTCAGTTTTGGAAGGTTTTACTTTTCTAAGAATCTGTCCTTTTCTTCCAGGTTGCCCATTTTATTGGCATAGAGTTGCTCATAGTACTCCCTTATGATCCTTCATATTTCTGTGTTGTTTGCTGTATGTCTCCTTTTTCATTTCTAATTTTATTGATCTGAGTCTTCTTTTATTTTTGATGAGTCTAGCTAATGGTTTGTCAACTTTATTTTCTCAAAGAATCAACTTTTAGTTTTATTCATCTTTGTTATTGTCTTCTTCCTTTCTTTTTCACTTATTTCTAATCTGATCTTTACAATTTCATTCATTCTACTAATTTTGGTGGGGTTTTTTGTTCTTTTTTTCTAGTTGCTTTAGTCGTAAGCTTAGGTTGTTTATTTGATGTCTGTTGTTTCAAGGTAGACTTGCATTGCTTTAAAATTCCCTCTTAGCATTGTTTTCACTACACCCTATAGGTTTTGAATTGTCGTGTTTTCATTGTCATTTATTTCTAGGCATATTTTGATTTCTTGTTTGATTTATTCAGTGATCTGTTGGTTATTCAGGAGCATGTTATTTAGCCTCCATGTTTTTGTGTTTTTTATAGTGTTTGTTTTTTTTTTTTTTTTTGTTGTTGATGTCTAATCTTACAGCATTGTGATCAGAGAAGATGTTTGAAATGATTTCAATTTTTTTAAACTTACCAAGGCTTAATTTGTGGCCCAAGAGGTGATCTATTCTGGAGAATGTTCCATGTGCACTTGAGGGGAAAAAAAAAAAAACGTGTAATCTATTGTTTTTTGATGAAATGCCATGTAGATCTCAATCAGGTCCAACTGGCCCAATGTATCATTTAAAGCCTATGTTTTCTTGTTAATTTACTGCGTGGATGATCTGTCCATTGCTGTGAGTGGGGCATTAAAGTCTCCCACTATTATTGTGTAACTGTCAATTTCCCCTTTAATTGGTATTAGCATTTGCTTTATGTGTTGAGGTATTCCTATTATGGGTGTATATATATATTTATAATTGCTATATCTTCTTCTTGGATTGATCCTTTGATCATTATGTAATGTCCTTCTTTGTCTCTTGTAATGGTCTTTATTTTAAAGTCTATTTTATCTGATATGAGTATTGCTACTCCTGCTTTAACTTGATTTCCATTTGCATGGAATATCTTTTTCCAGCCCCTCACTTTCCATCTATATTTGTCCCTAGGTCTGAGGTGAGTTTCTTCAGACAGCATATATAGGGGGTCTTATTTTTGTAATCATTCAGCCAAAAAGCCAACAGTCTTTTGCGTCTGTTAAGCTTTTTTCTCCTTCAAATCCGCATGAAATCCTTGCTAGAAAGAGTAATTATGGTTGTAGGTTTTTTCTTTTTAATCACTTTAAGTATGTCCTGCCATTCCCTTCTGATCTGCAAAGTTCCTGTTGAAAGATCAGCTGTTAGCCTCATGGAAATCCTTTTGTATGTTGTTTGTTTCTTTTCCCTTGCTGCTTTTAATATTTATTCTTTGTGTTTAATTTTTGTTAGTTTGATTAATGTGTGTCTAGGCATGTTTCTCCTTGGGTTTGTCCTGTATGGTATCCTCTGGGCAGTCTGGATTTGGGTGGCTATTTCCTTTCCCATTTTAGGGAACTCTTCAACTATAATCTTCTCAAATATTTTCACATGGCCTTTCCTTTTGTCGTCTTCTTCTAGGACCCCATGATTACAATGTTACTACATTTAATGTTGTCTCATAGATCTCTGAGCTTGTCCTCATTACTTTTTACTCTTTTTTTTTTTTTCTTTCTTATATTCTGTTTTAGTTATTTCCACCATTATATCTTCCAGCTCACTTATGTGTTCTTCCACCTCAGTTACTTTATGGTTGGTTCCTTCCAGTGTATTTATAATCTCAGTTGTTGTGTTGTTCATTGTTGATTGTTTATTCTTTAATTCTTCAAGGTCCTTGTTAAACATTTATTGCATCTCCTTAATCTATACCTTTAGTCCAGTTATCCATGCCTCCATTTTATTTTCAAGATTCTGTGTCATCTTTATTATCATTACTCTGATTCTTTTTCAGGTAGACTGCCTATTTTCTCTTCATTTGTTTGTGAGTTTTTACCATGCTCCTTCATCAACTGGATGTTTCTGTGGCTTTTCGTTTTGTTTAATTTAATGTATTTGGAGTCTCCTTTCTGCAGGCTGGAAGGTTGTAGTTCCTCTTAATTTTGGAGTCTGCCTCCCCTGGGTGGGGTTGGACCAATGCAATGCCTTGTGCAAGTTTCCTGGTTTGTGGGATTTATGCCTGTGTTCTAGTGGATGGAGATAGATCTTGTGTCTCTGAAGGGCAGTGCTGTGTCCAGTAGTGTGTTTTGGTGTGTCTATGGATTTTGCATGGCTTTGGGCTGCCTGTCTGCTAATGTGCATGGTTGTGCTGTTTTGCTGAAGGATTGGTGTGGAGCATTCAGCACTGGAGCTTGCTGGCTTTTGGGTGGGGCTTTGTCTTAGTGTTGAAATGGAGGCTTTTGGGAGGGTTCTCACCTATTAATGTTCTGTGGGGTCAGGAGTTCTCTAGTGGTCCAAAGTCCTGGAGTCGAGTCTCCCACCTCTGTGGTTTAAGCCCAACCCCTTACTATAGCATCAAGATTTCACAGGACACACAACAGAAGACAAAATAGCAAAGATCACCCAAAGAGACTGACACAGAGAAGAAAAGAGGGGAAAGAGAAGGAAAGAGGGGAAATGGAGAAAAAGATAAAAAGAAGAGTCAAAAGAGAGCAATTAAGCCAATAATTAAACCCCTAAATGAAAATGGATACAAAAAATATTAATAGACTCTCAAAGATACAAAATCAAAAACAAAAGATAAAAAAAACCCAGATCAAAAATGTAGAAAAAAAGACTCTCAAAACTGCAAAATCAAAAATAAAACATCTAAAACAAAAGTCGAAAACTTGGAGTTTATTTTTAAAATAGGTCTTTAAAAAAAAAAAAAAGAGGGGAAAGTAGGTTATAAAAAATAAAAATTAAAGGAGTAATAAAGAATGACATTAGGACAGTATGAGGAAAAAAATGAAAAGGGGGAAAATGGAGGGGAGAGTATATATATATATTGAAAGGTGAGAGGAATATAGTGAGAGGAATGTGCACATAGTTTCTCTGATTTCCTGCTCCAGTTGATTTGTCTACTCAGAAAGTCTTCCAGTATATCTAAGAAGGTCTCTGGACCTGTTTTGGGCAGTGCGGGGGTCTGCTCAGTCTCAGGTCTTGTCTTGCTCCTGCTTGTACTTGCTCTCATAGTCTACAATTGCTCCTAAAGCACAGTCTCAGGCTAAATGCTGGGATTTAAACCACCACAGCTATAACTTCTGGGATGACTTCCCCTTTTTTCCTTTGCTTACACAGACCCTGGTGTTCTGCTTTGGTTTGGGGCCCACCTTTGCTTTTAAATCTCTCTCCGATATCTGTTCACTGCCCGGACAGGAGGTGGTGAAAGGAGCCACTTATTCAGGTTCACTTACTCAGTTGTGCTAGGGAGAGGGGTTCAGCAGACTCTGCTGTGGTATGTGGGGAGTACTTGCCTCAGCTGGGCTGCGCCGGAGGTCGTCACAGTCTGAGACGGTCGTGTACTTCCCCAAAGGAGTTGGCTCTGGGCTGTGGGGCACACCCAAGCCCCTCAGGCTCCCAGGTAGCCGTGGGTGGTGACCCACAGCCACTCACAGCTTGACAGTAATTGCAACCTCTGGGACTGAGATCGTAGCTGTCTCCTGCCTTCTGCCTCAGGCACCACACCTGACTGTCTCTGGGGCCACAGACCTTAGCTGGCTTGCCACGCTTCCGCGTTCGCTTGAGCAGGGTCCCTTGTTCCTTGAGTGCGTGGAATCAAAGCCTGGCGTTAGAGCCTTCCTGGGGGAACGATTCTTTGTTTCTCACAGAACCAGAGTTTTCCTTGTCTGCCTCTCCTGTGCTGTGCCAGCCCCCTCAAAATATCTTAACGTCAATCAGCCCCGGCCCTCTCCCTGAGGCCCGGAAGCCTGGGCCTCAGCACCCAGCTCCCTCTCCCTGTGGGCAGACGCGAGCACATGAGCCGCTTCTCAATTGGAAAGTGCCATTAGGTGCAATCTCTGTGCTGAATTTCCTCTGCTTTGCCTTTGGAGCACTTGTCTTGCTGTTTTGCACTTCTCTCTGAGGTTCTGAAACTTCCACTGACTACCTGTGAGGGGGTTTCCTAGTTGTGTGGAAACCTCCTCTCCTTCACGGGCTCCCTTCCCCAGAGTGCAGGTCCCCATCCCGAAATCCTTTGTCTCTCTTTTAGGCTCTCTCTTTTACCCTACTTCTACGAGATTTGTTTGCCTTCCTGGAAGTCTGGGGTCCTCTGCCAGCGTTGAGAAAATGTTCTCTGGGGGTGGTTCTACATGCAGGTGATATTTTGATACATTTGTAGGAGAGAAGGTGTTCACCCCATCCTATTCCTCTGCCATCTTGAAGGTCCCCACCTTTAAGCCAGATTTTTCACACTCCTCTTTCACCTTCATCAAGAGGCTCTTTAGTTCCTCTTCACTTTCTGCCATTAGAGTGATATCAACTGCATATCTGAGGTTGCTGATTTTTCTTCCAGCAATCTTGATTCCAGCTTGTGATTCATCCAGCTGAGAATTTCACATGATTTACTCTGCATATAAGTTAAATAAACAGGGTGACAGTATACAGCCTTGATGTACTCTTTTCTCAATTTTGAATCAACCATTTGTTCCATGTAAGGTTCTAACTGTTGCTTCTTGACCAATATACAGGTTTCTCAGGAGACAGGTAAGATGGCCTGGTACTACCATCTCTTTAAGAATTTTCCACAGTTTGTTGTTGTTGTGCCTGGCATGCTGCAGTCCATGGGGTCGCTGAGAGTTGGACATGATTGAGCGACTGAACAACAACACAGTCAAAAGCTTTCATGTAGTCAATGAAGCAAAACCAGATTTTTTTCTGGAATTCCCCTACTTTCTCTATGATCCAACAAATGCTGGTGATTTGATCTCTGGGTTCCTCTGCCTTTTTGGAACTCAATTTGTACATCTGAAGGTCTCAGTTCACACACTACTAAAGCCTAGCATGAAGAATTTTGAGCACTACCTTGCTAGCAATGTGAAGTGAACACAATTGTACCATAGTTTGACCATTCTTTGGCATTGTCCTTCTTTGGGATTGAAATGAAAACTGACCATTTCCAGTCCTGTGGCCACTGCTGAGTTTTCCAAATTTGCTGACACACTATGCAGCACTTTAACAACATTATCTTTTAGGATTTGAAATGGCTCAGCTGGAATTCCATCACCTCCACTAGCTTTGTTTGTAGTAATGCTTCTTTTTTTTTTTTTGTAGTAATGCTTCTTAAGACCCACTCGACTTCACACTCCAGGATGTCTGGCTCTAGGTGAGGGACCACTTCATCATGGTCATCTGGATCATTAAGACCTTTTTTGTATATTTCTTCTGTGTATTCTTGCCACCTCTTCTTAATCTCATCTGCTTCTTTTATGTCCTTACTGCTTCTGTCCTTTATCATACCCATCTTTGCATGAAATGTTTCCTTGGTATCTCTAATTATCTTGAAGAGATCTCTAGTCTTTCCCATTTTCGAACTGTTCATTTAAGAAGGCCTTTTTATCTCTCCTGGTTATTCTCTGGACCTCTGCATTCAGTTGGGTATATCTCTTCCTTTCCCCCTTATTTTCTCTTCTCTTCTTTCCTCGTCTTTTGTAAGGCCTCCTCAAACAACCATTTTGCCTTCTTGCATTTCTTTTTCTTGGGGATGACTTTGGTTACTGCCTCCTGTGCAATGTTATGACCCTCTGTTCATAGTTCTTTAGGCACTCTGTCTATCAGATCTAATCCCTTGAATCTATTCATCACCTCTGCTATATCAAATCATAAGAGATTTGATTTAGGTCTTATCTGAATGGCCTAGTGGTTTTTCCTACTTTCTTCAGTGTTAAGCCTGAATTTTGCAATAAGGAGCTCATGACCTAAGCCACAGTCAGCTCCAGGTCTTGTTTTTACTGATTGTATAGAGCTTCTCCACCTTCAGCTGCAAAGAATATAATCAATTTAATTTCAATATTGACCATCTGGTGATGTCCATGTGTAGAGCTGTCTCTTGTGTTATTGGAAAAGGATGTTTGCTCTGACCAATGTGTTCTCTTGACAAATCTGTGTTAGCCTTTATCCTGCTTCATTTGTATTCCATGGCCAAACTTGCCTATTATTCCAGGTATCTCTAGACTTCCTAGGATGAAAAAGGTGTCTTTTTTGGTGTTAGTTCTAGAAGGTATTGTAGATTTTCATAGAACTTCAGTCAACTTTAGCTTCTTTAACATTAGTGGTTGGGGCATAGATTTGAATTACTGTGATGTTGAATGGTAGATTGCACCCAGGAACTGCATTTTGGACTCTTTTGTTGACCATGAGGGCTACTCCATTTCTTCTAAAGGATTCTTGCCCACACTAGATAAAACGGTCATTTAAATTAAATTCTCCTATTCCCTTCTATTTTAGTTCACTGATTCCTAAGATGTCAATGTTCTCTCTTGCCATCTCTTGCTTGACCAAGTCCAACTTACCTTGATTAATGGACCTAACATTCCAGGTTCATATGCTATATTGTTCTTTATAGCATCAGACTTTACTTTTACCACCACTTTCACATCTGAGCATCATTTCCACTTTGGCCCAGTCACTTTATTCTTTCTGGAGCTATTAGTAAAAACCTCTGCTCTTCCCCAGTAGTGTATTGGACACCTTCTGACTGGGGGCGGGGAGGGGGGGTGGTGCTCATCTTCTGGTGTCATATCTTTTTGCCTTTTCATACTGTTCATTGGATTCTCACAGCAAGAATATTGGAGTGGTTTGCCATTCCCTCCTCCAATGGACCATGTTTTGTCAGAACACTTCACCATGACCTGTCTGTCTTGGGTGGCCCTGTATGGCACGGCTCATAGCTTCATTGAGTTACACAAGCCCCATCACCATGACAAGACTGCAATCTATGAAGTGGTAGGATCCTTTGCATAGAACTAATGGCGCCTAGTGACATGCAAGTTCCACCTTTGGGCAGAGCTTCTAGCATGGTAAGGGGCAAAGGCAACTTTTAGACACTTTGGGTCTTCTGGGCAGGCACTGCATTCATGGTCAGGTGAAACTGGTTCAGGGCAGTTGACTCTCCCCATCTTGGGCCTTTCTGACTCCAGCTGGTTCTGTGGTTTTGCTCTGTGTCATCTGCCTTAGTTTCTGTTAAGTGAGCACAGATGTGGGCATAGATCAATGGATTGTGGTGGGGAAAGAGAAAGTAGGTTAGTTTCATATAGGTATGGGTCTCCTCCTGGTGATAGTTTCATGTTAACTTCTGAATTAGCTCTTCTGGGGCTTGATAAACTCTATTTCTTCATCTTCACCATAATCAGACTTTCAGATAATGATTTTGAAAGGACTATAGGCATCTCCCAGGCATTTTAGAAATTTTAATTATTATCTATGGAGGAAAAAGTGAACTGCAGAATCTAAACCTCTTTTTTTGAGAATATCTGGCATGAGAAATCTCAAGAGGAGCAGTCAATTTAGAGGAAAAGAGTAGAATGTTTTATGGGACTTTAGCAAGCCAAGTGTGTCAAAGTTCAGATTGTTCTGGGAGTAGGGAAGAATCATTCTTGAGGATTAGCAGCCATTATCTTTAGCAATCTGCAGTTTGCCTGCAGTGCTAGGGAAGAACAGATAAGGGCTAAAGTCCTGTGCCTGAAGGTTAGGCAGAAGAACTGTCGGGACAAACACCTTCCAGGTTCTCAATGGAAATTTTCTAGTCTTTCTTTTCTAGTCTTTCAGTCCCTTGTTTTGGTTGATGGGGATACTGAGTTTCATACTAGGTCTTACTACATCTTGGTTTGTTCAATTCACTAGATCTATGTTGCCCCTGAAGACTCTCCGAAACACAGACATTCAGGATTCCCATGACTTTTGCCTTTGTAACTCCAGTTACCAGATGAGTGAGTGCTTGCCTAGAGGAGAAAATAGTAAATGACTGTCAGCTGTCATGGACTGCCCATTTACATTCCACACACCCCGCCCCCTGCCCAATTCAGATTTGAAACCATAATCCCCGGTGTGATGGAATTTAGAGATGGGGCCTTTGGGAGGTGATTAGGTCATGTGGATAGGGCAATCATGATGGAATTAGTGCCCTTAAAAGAAGAGACAGGAGAGAGCTTGTTCTTTCTGCTCAGCACCATGTGAAGATGTAGATAAAAGATGGCTGTGTGGAAATGGGAAAAGGGTCCTCATCAAGAGCCCAACCTGCTGGCCCCTGAGTCTATATAGAAATAAGATTCTATATTAATGTGTTTTTGTAACACTCTCTTTGCTCATCCTTCTCATTTTCCCAAAGTAACAAACATCAAGGGAAGAAACTTTAAGAATTTCATTTTAGCAATAAGAGCTTTAAATTAACACACAAAGAAGAGATAGCCAAACAAAAGAAGAGAAAGAGACAAAGAAGAGTGTGGCAGTCACTGACTTCAGGTACACCTGGATCCTGGTTCCCAGGTATTGGGTAGAAGTTACCCACAGCTAGCCACCTGCTGCATAGTCTGAGGCTCTTGGGAAAATGGTTTCCTTCTTGATGCTTCTGTTTCTGATAAATTTCTTCCCAGTGATGCTCAAGACAGTCTTACAATGTTATGATTTTCAATAAGCCAAACTCTCTTGGGTGAAGGTCATGCAGAGGTTTACCTTTTAGAAAAGTTGCTGAACCCATTTTATAAATTGGGAAATTCTGCATTCACCCTCACCTTTTGCCATATTGGACTGTACAAGAGCAACCTCAAGGGTAAGGGTGAGATCCACAGACACTGAAGAGTTCAGTGAGTAGCTTACGTGGGGATTGTCTATGAGTTCTTTTTGGAGTGACCCTAAAGGCCAGGAGAGCCTTTGGCTGCAGTAACCAGAGTTCCTTTGGTAGTTTCATAAATTACCACTTATTCAATTTTCTCTGAGGACTAATGGTGATAAGGCAGCAAAGCTTATGTGTGACAGAGACCTAGAGAGTTCCCTAACTATTTCAGTGAATTGGGTTCCTCTATCACTAGACAAATTAGGTGGATTTTCTCCAAGTGGAAACATTAGAACTAAAAAAAATTTTACTACCATGAGAGCAGTTGCTTTATAAGAGAAGGCTTCTACCCAACCAGAAAACAGAGACAGAGTAGTAAGAACACATTTAGAATTCCATGAGAAAAAAGCTGAGTTAAATCCATCTGTAAAGGTTTAAAAGGACATAAAGGTTTTTGGCTCACTTCAATGTTCCTTCTTTAAAAGGTTTCCTAGGAATATGGTTTGGATGGATGGATCACATTCCAGAGATATCATCTGAAATCTTACAGAAGATTTCCTAAAGGCTTATAAAAGACTGTGATATCATAAGATATATATATTTGGTCATTGTTCCTCGTACAGATTGTAGCTTCACCCTACCTGACAAAATTTGGGTTAACAGTGAGGTAGCTATATTACCTAGTGATAGAAACAGCTCACTAATCTTATAACCCTTTACTATATGAATCAGGGTGCACTGAAGGGAGGTTCCTGCTAGACTGGTTTTGCTGCCTACAGACTAAACCAGCAGTGTAGCCAAACCCTATGTCCTTCCAAAGGTGGAGAAGTTTGGGTATAAGTAGAGAGGAGGAATGGAGAAGGCAATGGCACCCCACTCCAGTACTCTTGCCTGGAAAATCCCATGGACGGAGGAGCCTGTTAGGCTGCAGTCCATGGGGTCCCGAAGAGTCGGACGTGGCTGACTGACTTCACTTTCACTTTTCACTTTTATGCATTGGAGAAGGAAATGGCAACCCACTCCAGTGTTCTTGCCTGGAGAATCCCAGGGATGGGGTTGCACAGAGTCGGACACGACTGAAGTGACTTAGCAGCAGCAGAGAGGAGGAATAGCAGTATAGGAATGAACAAATGAGTTATTAAATAAGGGAATCCCAATATTACATTAATACCTCAAAAGAGATTCAGAGCAAGAGATGACATTGTCTCTTAGCTCAATTTATCAAATGCCTGAAAGGATGAAGCCAGATACTGCTGGCAGTGCTCCTGCTTTTAGAACTTGACAAGATGAAATGGAAGTTTGCAAACCTGAGTGACTTTCCCTGGAGAAATTTTTCCCTGGAGACATTTTTGTTCAGTAAGGATTCCAGTCCAGAATAATTATTAATGACTGAGTCGGTTCCATATATATGGAATTTTAAAAGATGGTAATGATAACCCTGTATGCAAAACAGAAATAGAGACACAGATGTACAGAACAGACTTTGGGACTCTGTGGGAGAAGGCGAGGGTGGGATGTTCTGAGAGAATAGTATTGAAACAAGTATACAATCAAGGGTGAAACAGATCACCAGCCCAGGTTGGATGCATGAGACAAGTGCTCAGGGCTGGTGCACTGGGAAGACCCAGAGGGATGGGATGGGGAAGGAGGTGGGAGGGGGGACTGGGAGGGGGAACACATGTAAATCCATGACTGATTCATGTCAATGTATGGCAAAAACCACTACAATGTTGTGAAGTGATTAGCCTCCAACTAATAAAAATAAATGAGAAAAAAAAAAAAAGAACTGGACGTGGAACAACAGACTGGTTCCAAATAGGAAAAGGAGTACGTCAAGGCTGTATATTGTCAGCCTGCTTATTTAACTTATATGCAGAGCACATCCTGAGAAACGCTGGACTGGAGGAAAAACAAACGGGAATCAAGATTGCTGGGAGACATATCAGTAACCTCAGATATGGAGATGACACCACCCTTATGGCAGAAAGTGAAGAAGAACTAAAGAGCCTCTTGATGAAGGTGAAACAGGAGAGTGGAAAAGTTGGCTTAAAGCTTAACATTCAGAAAACTAAGATCATGGCATCTGGTCCCATCACTTCATGGAAAATAGATGGGGAAACAGTGGAAATAGTGGCTGATTTAATTTTTCTGGGCTCCAAAATCACTGCAGATGGTGATTGCAGCCATGAAATTAAAAGATGCTTGCTCCTTGGAAGAAAAGCTATGACCAACCTAGACAGCATATTGAAAAGCAGAGACATTACTTTGTCAACAAAGATCCATCTGGTCAAGGCTATGGTTTTTCCAGTAGTCATGTATGGATGTGAGAGTTGGACTATAAAGAAAGCTGAGCACCAAAGAATTGATGCTTTTGACCTGTGGTGTTGAAGAAGACTCTTGAGAGTCCCTTGGACTGCAAGGAGATCCAACCAGTCCATCCTAAAGAAAATCAGTCCTGAATGTTCATTGGAAGGACTGATGCTGAAGCTGAAACTCCAATACTTTGGCCACCTGATGCGAAGAGATGACTCATTTGAAAGGACCCTGATGCTGGGGGAAATTGAGGGCAGGAGGAGAAGGGGACGACAGAGGATGAGATGGCTGGATGGCATCACCAACTCAATGGACATGGGTTTGGGTGAACTCTGAGAGTTGGTGATGGATAGGGAGACCTGGCGTGCTGCAGTTCATGGGGTCATGGAGAGTTAGACATGACTGAGTGACTGAACTGAACTGAACTTGTCTATTAAAGTTCCCTGGAGTCAGGAGTTCTCTGATTTCTAAAGTTTTGGAGTTAAGCCTCCTGCCTCTGGCTTTTGGTCCTTCTCTTACAGTAGCCTCCAGATTTCTCCATCCATACAGCACAGAAGATAAAACCCCTAGGTTAATGGTGAAACAATTCTCCACAGCCAGGAACACCCAGAGAGATTCACAGGTTTATATAGAGATGAGAAGAGCAAGGAGGGAGGGAGAGGTGACCAGGAGGAGAAAAGGGAGAGTCAAAAGGGAAGAGAGAAATCTAGCTGGTAATTAAATCCCTAAGTGCTCTACACAGCCCAGAACGCCTGGAGATATTTACAAAGTTATGCAGAGATAGGAAGGAGATAGAGGTGACCTGGTAGAGAAAAGGGAGAGTCAAAAGGGGAGAGAGCAATCAAGCCAGTAATTAAATCCTTAAGTGAAAATGGATACTGATTAGTTTCTTAAAGGTAAAAAATTGATAACAAATATCAAAAAGCAAAGATTAAAAAGCTAGAATAGAGGTTAGACTCTCAAAAACACATTCTAAAAAATACAACTCAATCACAAAAATTTAAAAATATATATAAGGAATTTGTTTAAAAAGAAATAGGGGTTTTTTTGGAAAGGTAATAGTAGGCTATAAAAAAATGAAAGTTAAAGGGGTAATAAAGAACTAAATTTTCTTTTTAATTAAAAAGTGATAATAGTAAAAATGTATCTAGGAATTTCTCTGGAGCTGTTGTGGGCAATGTGGGGTCAGTTCAGTGTCAGACAGTCACTTGTTCTGGCTTGTACTTGTTCTCAAGTTCTATAGGTGTCCCTCAAATGCACAGTCTCAGTATTAATTGTTGGATTTTAATCTGTTGCACCTGTCACTTCCAGAGTGGTTCCCCTTTCTTTGTTTATTCTGGCTTCCTCTGTTTGCAAGTCTCTTCCGTATCTAATTTCCGCCCTGACACAAGGATGAAGGTGGCCACTTATGTAGGCTCACTTGTTCAGTTGTGTTGTGGGGAGAGAGACACTGCAAACAAATACTGCTGTCGTGGGTGGGGAGCGCTCTCAGTGGATGGACCACACTGCGTTTGCCACAACCCAAGCCAGCGTATGCGTCCCAGGTCTCCACTGCTCAGGCTCCAGGCTGCTCTGCAAGGGCACTGTCCCAGGTGGGCCCTGCATGTCGTGCACTTCCCAGGTCCAAGCCACTCAGGTTCTCGGGTGCTCAGCAGGTCACAGACCCAGATGGGCTGTGCGTTTTGTGCCCATCCTGGGTCCGAGCAGCTCAGTCAACTGGGTGCTTGGTGAGTGCACTCTCCCGAGTGGGCTGTGCATCTTATCACCTCCCTGGTCCCGGCTGCTTGGTTTCCCAGGTGTGCCACGAGAGCACCGTCCCAAGTGTGCCATGTGTCTCTTCTGGGAGCTGTTCTCAGGCGGTGACACTCCTGGCAGATGTCAACCATCCAGGATCCCAGGAAAACGTGGTTAGCAACTGGGAACCTGCTCACAGTTGGATGGAAGATGAGGACTCTGGGGCCAAAAGTGCAGCAGCCCCTAGCCTTCCAGGTCAGGCTGTCACATGCCTACCTCTACGCCTCTGGGGAAGGAGGGCCCTATGAGGCAGCCAGTTTGCTCTCCTTTGGTATTCGCTCAATTCTTTGTTCTGTGAGTGCACCAGGGGTCACTGTGCAGGATTAGAGCCTTCGTGGGAAAGGTCTCTTTTTTTCTTTCTTTTTTTTCTTTTTGTCTCTCTGGCAATTCCACAGTTTGGGTTGCAGTCTCACATACGATCCCTCAGGTAGTCCTCAGGGCATTCAGACCCAGTCCTTATCCTAAGGAGGATGATGCAGCCTGCACGTCCCTGCCCAGCCCCCACTCACTGGTGGCAGATGCGAACATCTGT
This sequence comes from Cervus canadensis, assembly GCF_019320065.1. Lineage (NCBI taxonomy): Eukaryota > Metazoa > Chordata > Mammalia > Artiodactyla > Cervidae > Cervus > Cervus canadensis. The sequence goes on along the minus strand of NC_057406.1, from coordinate 40,018,184 downwards.
GGCACTTCTTTGTCTTTGCTTGTAGTTGCAGTTAAGAGCATATTCTGTGGGGTTTTTGGATTTTTTGTTTGTTTGTTTGTTTTCCCTCCCAGTTATGCTGCCCTCTGAGATTCCAAAATTCCCCACAGACACACCTTTGAGAGAGTTTCCTACTGTGTGGAAACTTCTCCTCTTTCACGACTCCCTCCCCCAGATGAGTCTCTGTCCCTAAATCTTTTGTCTGTTTTTGTCTTTTATATTTTGTCCTACCTCCTTTTGAAGAGATTGGGCTGCCTTTCAGGGATGTCCTGATATCCTCATCAGGATGCCTGATGTCCTCCACCTGCATTTAGAAGTTGTTTTGTGGAAATTGCTCAACATTAAAATGATCCTTTGATGAATTTGTGGGGGAGAAAGTGGTCTCCCTGTCCTATTCCTCTGCCATCTTGGGACCGCCCTCCAAAGAGCAACCATCTTAATTTCATGGCTGCAGTGACTGTCCTGCATGATTTGAGAGCCCAAGAAAATAAACTCTGTTACTGTTTCCATTTTTCCCCATCTATTTGCCATAAAGTGATGGGACAGGATCCCATGATCTTTGTTTTTTGAATGTTGAGTTTTAAGCCAGCTTTTTCATTCTGCTCTTTCACTTTTTATCAGGAGGCTCTTTAGTTTCTCTTCACTTTCCGCCATCAAAGTAGTATCATCTGCATATCTGAAGTTGTTGATATTTCTCCCAGAAATCTTGATTCCAGCTTGTGATTCATCCAGCCCAGCATTTTGCATGATGTACTCTGCATATAAGTTAAATAAACAGAGTGACAATAAACAGCTTTGAAGTACTCCTTTCCCAATTTGGAACCAGGCTGTTGTTCCATGTCTGATTCTAACTGTTCCTTCTTGTCCTGCATACAGGTTCCTCAGGAAACAGGTAAGGTGGTCTGGTATTCCTATCTCTTTAAGAATTTTCCATATTTTGTTGTGATGCACACAGTCAAAGGCTTTAGCTTAGTCAATGAAGCAGAAGTGGATGTTTTTCTCAAATTCCTTTGCTTTTTCTATGATCCAACAGATGTTGACAATTTGAGCTCTGGTTCCTCTGTCTTTTGTAAATCCAACTTGTACTTTTGAAAGTTCTTGGTTCACATATTCCTGAAGTTTAGCTTGAAGGATTTCGAGCATAATCTTGCTAGCATGTGAAATTAATGCAATTGTACAGTAATTTGAACATTCTTTGGCATTGCCTTTCTTTGGGATTGGAATGAAAACTGACCTTTTCCAGTCCTGTGGCCACTGCTGAGTTTTCCAAATTTGCTGACTCATTGAGTGCAGCACTTTAACAACATCATCTTTTAGGATTTGAAATAGCTCAGCTGGAATTCCATCAACTCCACTAGCTTTGTTCATAGTAATGCTTCCTAAGGCCCACTTGACTTCACATTCCAGATGTCTGGCTCTAGGTGAGAGACCACTCCATTGTGGTTATCCAGGTCATTAAGACCTTTTTGGTCTAGTTCTTCTGTGTATTCTTGCCACCTCATCTTAATCTCTTCTGCTTCTGTTAGATCCATACCATTTCTATTCTTTATTTTGTCCATCTTCAGATGAAATACTCCCTTGGCATCTCTAATTTTCTTAAAGAGATCTCTAGTCTTTCCCACTCTATTGTTTTCCTCTGTTTATTTGTATTGTTCACTCACAGCTTTCTTAGCTCTCCTTGCTATTCTCTGAAACTCTCCATTCAGTTAGGTATATCTTTCCATTTCTCCTTTACCTTTCATTTATCTTCTTTTCTCAGCTATTTGTAAGGCCTCTTCAAACAACCACTTTGCCTTCTTGTATTCTTTTTCTTGGGGATGGTTTTGGTAACCACCTCCCGTACAGTGTTACAGACTTCCATCTACCAGATCTAATCCCTTGAACCTATTCATCACCTCCATTGTATAATAAGGGATATGATGTAGGTCATACCTGAATGGCCTAGTGATTTTCCCTTCTTTCTTCAATTTGAGCCTGAATTTATAGATGCCTATTAGGTATAGTTGGTTTGTAATGTAGTCTTCTATTTCTATTTCTTTGTATGTCTTCTATTTCTTTGTTGATCTTCTGTCTATTTGTTCTGGTTATTATTGAAAATGAGTTATTCCCACTTCTTACTAAATTTTCTACTTCTTTCAATTCTGTCAGTTTTTGCTTCATCTATTTTAGGGCTTAATTATTAGATGTGCATATGTTTCTAATATTAACATATTTTTGATGGATTGGCTATTTGTCATCATATACTGTCCTTCTTTGTTTTTTGTAACTATTTTTGTCTTAATTGTCTAATACTGTTACAGCCACTCTTTGCTTACTCTTCTCATGGAATATCTTTTTCCATTCTTTTACTTTCTTTTATATCTTTAAATGTAAAGCAAATCTCTTCTGGACAGCATATAGTTAAATCATGATCTTTAAAAAATTCATTATGCCAATTTCTGCCTCTTAATTGGCATTTTAATCCATTTAAGTGTATACTGCTAAAGCAGGACTTACTTCTGCCATTTTGCTACTTGTTTTCTCTGTCACATGTCTTTTTTTTTTTTTTCTCTCTGTCTTTGTTCTTCCATTACTGCCTTCCTTTCTGTTACATAGATCTTTTCTGGTGTACTATTTTAATTCCCTTGTTGTTTGTTCTGGTATTCATTTTTTTGTTATTTTCTTAGTGGTTGCTCTGGGATTACAATTAATACATTAACTTATAAAACCAGTTCAGATTAATACCAACTTAATTCCAATAATATCCAAAAATTTTGTTCTTACATAGCTTCATTTCTTCCTCTCTCTTTTGTGCCATTAATGCTATATATATTGCATCTTCATACAGTCCATGAAGTTCTCCAGGCAAGAATACTGGAGTGGGTTGCCATTTCTTTCTTCAGGGGATCTTCCCAACACAGGAATCAAACCCAGGTCTCCTGCATTGCAGGTGGCTTCTATACTGTCTGAAGCCCTTGTATGCCCATTAGCATAAATTTGTAGTTATTGCTTTCTGTAGTTGCCTTTTAAATCATTTAGGACAAGAAAAAAGTGTTATAACAAAAAACATATTTCTAGTGTCCTTTTATTTCAAACTTGAAAGATTTATTTTACTATTCATTTGCTGTAAACAAATTCTCTTGGTTTTTGTTTATCTGGAAATATCTTAATTTCTCTGACATAGACAAATTTGAACTTCCCTGGTTGATCCTGTGGTTAAGAGTCTGCCTGACAATGCAGAGTACATGAGTTCCATCCCTGGTCCGAGAAGATTCCACATGCTCCAGGGCAACTAAGTCTGGGTGCCACAACTACTGAGCCCCAGTTCTAGACTCTGTGAGCCACAGCTACTGAACCCATATGTTGCAACTACTGAAGCCCATGGGCCCTAGAGCCCATGCTCCCAACAAGAGAAGACACCCAACAATGAGACGCTCACACGCTGCAACTAGAGAATAGCCCCCACTCGCTGCAACTAGAGAAAGCCATGAGCAGCAACAAAGACCTAGCACAGTCATTAATAAATAAATAAATAAAATCTTTTCTAAAATAAATAAATACAATAAAACAGACAAGTTCCCTCAGCTCACAACCCACCTTCTTGGTAACCACCTTTCCTTCAGGCCACAGAAGGACCCGTGCTCTGTTCTAGAGGGTTGTCTCCTCCAGCTTGTCTGCACTGTGACCCTGCCTCCTGATTCAGATGGCCTAAGAGAGGAAATGACTGAATTTGGACTTGGAACCAAGAAGACTCCTTGGAACCACCTGACTACTAGCAGCTGTCAGAATATATTTCCCACCAAGCAAAATGGACAGTAGATATATTGAATAGATAAAGTCATGCTTGGAGAGGTACAGTGTAATCAGGGCCTATGGAAGATACAAAGAATTATTAAACTGTTCTTATCTGCAAGGAAGGGACAAGAAAGATAAATTGAGCAAAAGGGAGTCCATATTGTGCCCAGGTCATAAGGTAGTCCCTAAAAGTCAATGATAAATTAGTCAAAGTCCTCAGGAAACTAATCATCTTATGGAGAAAATTATCAGAAGGACAATTACAGTTTGATCAATTCTAGTACTAAGTATAGGGTGCTGAAAGCACTCAGAAGCAGTCTTCCTAATCCAAACTCAGGGCCAGGGAAGAAGCTTCTTTAAGAGAAGCCTAAGCTAATTCTTGGTATAGTAGTAGTTAGCATTATTAACAGATCATTGTCTCATTTAATCTTCTCTATAACACTATATGGCTTCCCAGGTGACCAAGGGGTAAAGAATCTTCCTGCCAATGCAGGAGACACAGATTCAATCCCTGGGATGGGAAGATCCCCAGGAGGAGGAAATGGCAACCCACTCCATCATTCATGCCTGGGAAATCCCATGGACAGAGGAGACTGACAGGCTGCTGTCGATGGGGTCGAAAAGAATCAGACACAACTTAGCGACTGAGCACACGCACAACACTACGTGTTAAGTACAAATATTACGTCCAATTTACAGATGAGGAAACTGAGCTTTGGTGAAGTTCAGGGACTTGTTAAAGGTCACACAGCTCTGAAGTGGTAATGCTGAGCAGCTCTAACCAGGCGGAATGAGTTTAACCACCCATACTCATGACCACTGTGCTGCTGCAGCTCTCTAGCAGTTCATGGGGCTGGATTGGGAAAGGGGAACCTCAAGTCAAGGGGGCCAGGAGGAGAAAAGTGGATGGGTGAGAGTGCAGGATGTGTTCTGGAACTGAAGTTCAGAGTGGCTAGACTGAGAGAGTGAAGGGGGAAAGGGCAGGAACAGTGGGTTGGAGGAGGGATTCATAAAGAGAACCACTGATGGTTTTAAGCATCAAGAACTAAGCTAAGATTTTGACAGTATGCAGAACGGATCATGGAAAGTGTATGACTAGAGTCAAGGAAATCAGACAAGAGATGGTTGCTTAATTCCAGCAAAAATGATGACCTTAATGAAGATTGCAGCAAGAATGGAGAGAAAGAACAGATTCAAGAGACACAGAAACATTATACTCAGAAATGTGGCGGTCAGCTGTTTTTCTACCTGAGCAACACACTGTAAGAGGCCTTTTCAGATTCTTGGTAGAATCTAGAAATTTTGCAGAGAACTAAGGCAAATGCACTGTAGACTCTTTTCCTTTGATGATAACACCCACCATTCTGACTTGAAGAATTGTATGTGTGTTAAGCTGTACTTACTTTCTCAGTCATGTCCGACTCTTTGTGACCCCATGGACTGTTGCCCACCAGGCTCCTCTGTCCATGGGGATTCTCCAGGCAAGAATATTGAAGTGGGTTGCCATGCCCTCCTCCAGGGGATCTTCCCAACCCAGGGATTGAACCCAGGTCTCCTGCACAAACCCAGGTCTCCCTCATTGCAGGCAGATTCTTTACCATCAACAATGGGAAGTGACAATACTTCCCTAAGTAGAGAAGTCCAAGAAAAAAATTTGCATGGAATATATAAATTCAGTTTGAGTTCATCTTGAGTTTGAGGTAACTGAGGGAATCTGGGATTAAGGAATATTCTAGAGGCAGCTGGGTATATTTCTGGAGTTCAAGAGAGTTCTGGCTTGGATGTGGTGTAGACAGTCTGCAAGATGACCAGGTGCCCAGACCTGAGAGGTTTCCTGGAACATGAGATTTTCAGTGCTAAAACCAGGACAGTTGCAGGCAGAGCAGGACAGCTAGTTACCCTTGGACAAGTCTGGGACCCCAGAGAGAAAGCTGAGTTAGAAACATATGTGTGGGCAGTACCAGTCTATAAGTGACAGCCAGGAAGGGATGGAATCACCCAAGAAAGATATTTGTGGTATAAAGAAAAAACTGCAAGGAACAAATCTTGAGGATTGCTAACACTAAATGAAAAGGCAGAGAAATAAAAAACTGGCTCTCTGTTGGTTGTTTACCCAAGAGCCATTCTCCTTTCTTTAATTTTGGGCCACAATGTACTCAGCTGAGGGTAAGCGGTGGACAATTGTCTCCCCCTTTCCAGGGATGGGTTTAAGGGTGGGCATGTGACCCAGTTCTGATAAATGAGAGTCATTGGTCCCTTCAGCAAGCAAGGACTGATTGCCTACCAGTCATCAAAGCTGTGGGGATACAACCGCCAAATGAGGGATATAAACCAGAGGGTGAAACTCATAAATCCATCTAAGCTTGTTTTACATTAAGGAAAAGTAAAAAACAATAGACAGGGGGAAAGCTAAAGACATGGGAGTTAATTGATAGAGACAGTATTCAGGGGCAGGGAAATCACAAATGTACAAACTGCTTTTCTTCTCATAGAAAGCCAAGTCCTTTCCGGCTTTCAAGGCCCCCTCTACAGCTCTGCTCCCGTCCCCAGCCCCCTCCCCGCACTCCTTTGAGGCTTCCGTCCAGGCCTTCTTGCTGCTCCTCCCTCCAGCTGCTCATCATTCTTCCCCCAGATATCTAAGTTCTCCCTTCCTTCCTTCTATGCTTTGCTCACAGATCACCTTTTCAAGGAGTCTCCTTGACCAACTGATATAAAATAACACCGCCATAGGCACTCTGCACTCCCAATCCCTTGCCTAATTTATTTCCGTGGCACTTATTACCACCCTTCTTCTTCTCACTTTCCACCTACCATTCTTCTCACTTTCTTAATCGTCCACTGCCTGTCTCCCCACAACTAGACTACAAGCTCCATGAAAACAAGGCCTTTGCTTTGTTCTCCGCACTGAGAACATTGTGCGGCACATAACATGCATCCAACCAATATCTGTGGAATGAATGAATATGTGGCAAACAAGGAGCAGAGACAACATATGAACTTAGAACATATGAATTGCTGGGACGTGGTGGTCAGAAAAGGCCTAGGTCCGAGAAGGCAGCACGAACAATAGGAGCTCACATACTGCCTGCTAGATTTTGTTCTAAGTACTTTACATAAATGGCCTTTTAAGTTTCAAAATGGGTCTAGAATGCAGGTGTTCTTGTGACCTCTGGAGGCACAGAGAGGGTAAGTCATGTACCTGAAGTCTCATACATAATTCACAGCAGAGCTGAGATGACAGACATAGGCAGTCTGGCTCCAGAACTGAGCACGTAAAGATCAGGCTCTATTCCCTTAGCCTTTAAGGATTTAGACTTGGGGGTGAGAGAGGAGAAAGATATTTCGGGCACAGAGTGAAAGGCCAGAATTTACAAGTTCATTATGGAAAGAATAAAGAGCACAGTCTAACTGGAGAGGAGCATTCATGAGCTCCAGGAAACAGGAGACAAAATTAGAAAGACAGGGTGGGGCCAGCTGGCGGACAGCTCAATTGCCAGACTTAGAAGCTTAGATTCCATTAAGAATTTCAACTGGGAGTCATGGTAGACATGTGATCAGAGGAGTAACAATATGTCAACAGCAGTGCAGTAGCTGTGGGCATGTTAACGGCCTCTGAAAATAAAGCAGACACAGTTAGGAGTATTGGGAGAGTGAAAGAAAAGCTTTACTCTGTATTTTAATTATGTGTTTTAAACAGATGAAGGGTACTGACAATCCTCACCAACTTCCCTGTCTCCAGCAGACAAATTTAGACCTTCTAGTCAGTCCATAACTGGGATTCCCAGGTGGTGCTGTGGTAAAGAATCTGCCTTCCAATGCAGGACACAGGCGATGAGGGTTCAATCCCTGAGTGGGAAAGATCCCCTCGAGGAGGGCATGGCAACCCACTCCAGTATTCTCGCCTGGGAAATCCCATGGACAGAGGGTCTGGCAGGCTGCAGTCCATGGGGTTGCCACTGTGAATAGTGATGATGTAGTCATGACCGGTAGCACCCGAGTACTGCATTTCACATCATTTACATGAAGGATTTCATTTAATCTGCACAGCAACCTGTTCATGAGAGGAAACTGATGCTCAGTTCTAGAATCATAGACTATTAGAATGAAAAGCAACTTGACTATCATCCACGCTATCATTTGGTTTTCTCTACAACATCTGAAGCTCACCAGAGCCTGGCCTGTCCAGGTCTAGCTGCTACTGAGAAGAGGGACAGGCGGTATTTCACAAAGTCAGTCTCTCACTCTCAGCCCAAAATGATCCTTAAAAGCTTAAAGAACATTGAAGAAGAGACTTCCCTGGCAGCCCAGTGGCTAAGACTTAGAGTTCCCCATATGAACAAAGGGCCCTGGTCCAATCCCAGGTTAGGGAACTAGACCCCACACACTGCAATTAAAGATCCCGAGTGTCACAACTAAGAGCCAGCACAGCCAAATAAATAAATAAGTATATATATATATATATTTTTTTTAGCTCTCCCACTTTATTGCTACCAACGCATTTCCCTCCACCCTCGTGCACACATGCGCAGTCATGTAACCCCATGGACTTCAGCCCGCCAGACTCCTCTGTCCATGGACTTTTCCAGGCAAGAATACTGGAGTGGGTTGCCATCTCCTTCTCCAAAATAAGTATATTTTAAAAAATCAGACAAAAATATCATAAATAGCTCAAGGATAGTAAATGTTGTTACTTCAGAAATTAGAATATGTATATCTTTACACGGAAACATTGTAATAGATAATATTCAGTTCCTAGGCCCTCAAACAAATGACTGTTTAAGCCATGCTGTCACTTAAGACTTTCAGGTTTGCAGTTTAAAACAAATTTAAAACCATTCTTTTGGGAGCAAAATGGGAGAGAGGTTCAGAAGGGAGGGGATATATGTATACCTAAGGACTGATGCTGAGGCTTAAACTCCAATACTTTGGCCACCTCATGTGAAGAGTTGACTCATTGGAAAAGACCCTGATGCTGGGAGGGATTGGGGGCAGGAGGAGAAGGGGACGACAGAGGATGAGATGGCTGGATGGCATCACCGACTCGATGGACATGAGTTTGAGTGAACTCCGGGAGTTGGTGATGGACAGAGGGGCCTGGCGTGCTGCGATTCATGGGGTCGCAAAGAGTTGGACACGACTGAGTGACTGAACTGAACTGAGCTGATGGCTGATTCATGTTTAGGTTTGACAGAAAACAACAAAATTCTGTAAAGCAATTACCCTTCGACAAAAGAAATAAATTAATTTTAAAAAATGAAAAAAACCGTTCTGTTGTAATAGCAGAAAATAACAAAAAATTATTCTAAATATAATCAGTAGCTTTTTATTTATCTTGAAAGCTGACACTTTAAGAAAAAGAAAGTAGACTTTTAGTGAAAAGGAATATGGAAATTCCTGACAAGATGAAAAGAAACATCTGGGTACTTGAAAGGCTTTAGAAGTTGACACTGTATGTTTTTAGAAAGTCTTCTTTCACTCAGGACTTCTACGGCTTCTGTCCCCAGTCACTATTAGCAGTGGTCTTGCAACTGTACATGGAATGAAAAGAAACAGAAGAAGACATTTTCCTTAAAACAATATCTATACATGTGGAAGAGAAACCTGGAAGGCAAGTAAATCCATTTTAAGAAAAAAAAAAAAAAAAAAGAATCTCCAAAAAGAAAAAGAAAATATTATAACAGTTGTTGATTTTAAAGCACTGTACATTCACACCTACACTTTTAATGGTAAACAATGGTACCCAGCAAATAATGCAGCTGGGCTCCTGTCCAAAGCTTCCTGCCAGCCAGAGGTACAGGGTGCCATCTGTGGCACTGTTTACCCATGTGGTTTAATACTTTCCTGTCTCCTCTTATTTTATTTTTTATTTTTTGCCTTTTTAAATTTATTTTTAACTGGAGGATAAATGCTTTACAATATTGTGTTGGTTTCTGCCATACATCAACATGAAGCAGTCATAGGTACACATATGTCCCCTCCTTCTTGAAACTCTCTGCCACCTCCCACCCATCCCACCCCTCTAGGTTGTCACAGAGCACTGGTTTTAAGCTCCCTGAGCCCTGATTTTGCCTTATTTCAATGAAAAAAATCAGAGAAAATTCTAAAATGAAAACAACATGTAGACCACATTAATAGAATACAATTGAGACAGAGAGGGTTCTCAAAAGAGCACCTCCTGAGTTTCAGTTGAATGTTCACTAGTCAAACTATGAAAGAAAAGAAAAAAAGAATATGAGCCAAGTATTAGAAATAAATATTTGAAGAGTGTGAAATAAAATTAAAGATTTGATTACTCATTTTAGTTCTCTTTAGTTTTAACAACTAAAACTCCCATAACACATAAGTTCATATAGAGTACCTGAATCCAACTTTCAAACTTTTGATTCTCAGAAATGCTGCACTGTAAGTACAAGAGTAAAGAGATAGCCACTACAAAGCAAGGAGGCACTGTGCCAGGTGATTCCCCAGGGCGGCCACCAAGGGGCACCATCCGCTCATTCATAAATAACTTGCTCAGGGAGCTGTAAGTGAGGCAGGGCTGTTTCCAGTGTGGTTTAATAAGGAGCTGTTTCATGCATTCATTCAGTTGGGACTTATAAAACTTAGTATTTGCAGCTGAGAGACTGCCAGAGATTCAGAATGTAATTTGATTTTTGCTGTGACACTGAACACATCTCCTGTATAAATATAGTCTTGATTCTCACTTCTCCATTCTCTTAAGGGCTTATAGAATTATTCCGTTTCTGACAAGGCCCCAGTAGCTTCATCTGCTAGAGTGGATTCTCTTATCTCTTTGAACTCTGAAACACCGAATCTAAGTAAGAATCTGACCTTAGATTTTTTATTTAAATTAGATAAACTGTTGCACTTACATTTATCTGCATAAGTGCTATTTGTGTCAAGACAGGAGGCAGATTCTAGACCAAACTAAACTCTCAGTCAAGAAAATGGCAGACATGCAGCCCTCTCGGTTCCCACGGCTCTGCTCCCAGGAAGACATCCAGTGTTGCTGAGTGATCTTGCACTAATTGCTGTCCAGCATGCTTTCCCTTTTCAGGTGTTTCCTGTTGCTGACAATTGCTTATTTTAAGGCCTAAGGTACTATAAACCATTTAAAAGACAACTTGGTGTGAGAAGCTTTGGCTGGTAAGCCTTGCTGCCTGTTAAAGAGGGTCTTCCTGGGAGGCAGAAAGCTGGTGGGAACCTCACATTCAGGATCTGGCCCCAAAGTCAGCTTTGATAAGACACAAAGATAGAGACTTACACTGCCACATTCCCAAGAGTCTACTGTACAAAGAACAATACATTGTGATTTATTACAGCATAATGAATAAATGCAGTAGAGCAGCACTGATGGAAACTCCTCCATTGTGTGATGGAAAGAGCTCTTATTGAATTGTTTCAACTGATGATAGCCTGATCCATCAGAAGCAAGTTTTGTTTGTTCATTTCTCAAGGGGCACATCATTTCCACATGTGGGGAATGCATTTTCCTATAACATCCCTCACATACTAGACTGTGTGTGTGTGTGTGTGTGTGCATGTGTGTATGCACACTTAGTTGCTAAGTTGAGTCCGCTCTGCAATGCCATGGACTATAGCCCACCAGGCTCCTCTGTTCATAGAATTCTCCAGGCAAGAATACTGGAGCGGGTAGCCATTCCCTTCTCCAGGGGATCTTCTCAACCCAGGGATAGAACTCGGGTCTCCCGCACTGCAGGAAGATTCTTTACCACCTGAGCCACCAGGGAAGCCTTTTAAAGTTAAAAGTAAAAGCGTTAGTCACTCAGTCATGTCCAACTCTTTTGTGACCCCATGAACTGTAGTCCTACCAGGCTCCTCTGTCCATGGGATTTCCCAGACAAGAATACTGGGAAATTGCCATTTCTTCAGTGGGTCTTCCCAACCCAAGGATCAAACCCACATCTCTTGCAGGAGATCCTGCATTAGCAGGCAGATTCTTTACCACTGAGCCACTTAGGAAGCCCAGGGCAGCCCTAAAACAGTATGAGTGTGCCTTATTGTTCAGTCACTCACCACACTGTACATCCCACACACTGTCCCTCCTCATGTTGAGGTGGCCCCTCTTTCCAATAAAGAGTAAGGATGAACATAGCATGGTGTTAAGATAGTTAGGCTCTGCCAGGTAACAAACAAACCCTGAACTCTCAATGGCTGAATAGTATAGAAATGTGTTTCTCAATCGTGCTGATGTTCCTGGTCAGAGGGTTTTCCGGGACAACTGTTCTCTAAGCAGGGACTTCCAGGATTGGCGCTGCTCCTATCACACACCTCTGCCATCTCACAGTCTTTGCTTTCAGCCTCACAGATGGAGAGACAGCCCAACTAAAAGAGCGTGAGGAAGTTTTATGTAAGGGGTCCTGGGAAATGTAGAGTTCCTATGCATTCAAAAGGAAATGAAATGATTTGGTGAACACATAGAATCAGCTCTGCCATGATCATGAATCATTATTTCTATTTTTTTTTATTTTATTACTTCACAACATTATTTCTAAAAAGGAACTTTCTGTAAACATCAAGTTCATCTTCCATTTTAATCTCACCTTCTTGGATTCTATAACATTTCTAATAATATGGAGAAATTAAGTCAAAATTTTTCATCCTTGTGATTTTATTGCCTGTATAACCTACATAAGTATCTTAATCTATGTAAGATTTCACTTAACCTGGAAGAATATTTTAATTATAAGCCACCCTTTGTAGATGGAAGAACATTGACCACACTGTCCCTCACCCTAACATTCCACCTTGAGACTTCACAGCATGTTACAATTGGAACCCACAACCATTTGCAAGGCCTTGCTTCTCCACAGTTACAAAGCCTTAACCCTCCCAAACACAACAGAGAACATTAAACTAGAGTAGAGTTTTCAAATTCCTGACACATATTAATCTTTGGGATTTAGGAATGAGATATCAGAATCCCCAAGAAGCCCAGAAACCATTTTCCTTAAAATACTGCCAACATTCTCCCTACTCTTTATTCATGATTATGAATATTGGAAACAAATATAATAATTAATAAATATTAAGTTTAGTGGTATTGCAGATAACTACAGCCAGTGGCAAATATTAAAACACTGAAGAAAAGTGGGTGAATGTTAGTAGATTGAATAACTTGATAGTACTTGAATTCACATCTCCCAGCAAGGTTAACAGCACTATCAGAATCACGCGTGAAAATTGCCAAATTAAGCATTCGTTGTGCTTCCCAAACATGTTATTTTTGTAACAGCACTCATAGGATTTGTGTAAGGTATATGATGCACATAAATGAATTGATACTTTCTTTGCAAGAATGACTCAGTTAGCAGCAGATGGGACCATGAATACACCCGTGTAACATGGCAACAGCTGCAAGCAACACAGCCTGATTAGATGGTGACCACTTCTCTCTAAGTGTTGACTCCAGCCTCAGCTCCATGCGTCAGCAAAACCTTCCTAAGCAAAGCTCAACAGAATTCTGGCACAGACATGGTGAATCGGGACAAGTTCAGCTAACTCCTGCACTAGAACTGTCTGCTCCCGCTGATTGCCAGTCTCTTTGCCTTATGTCTGACTTTTGATGAGTCCTTTGCCTTCTACCCCCTTCCCAATGCTGACTAATTCCCATCCACTTGATGAGACCCTCTGAGCTCTAAATGCTTCTTTCCCCTAGGTGTCCCTTCTCAGGCTCCCCACCCTCCCCAAGCCCCTGCTTTACCTACTGCCAGCTTCCATTACCACTGATGCCTCCCATTGATCCTGATAACTAACCTTCCTATGTGGGCCTTCATGGAAGATACAAATATAAACAATATCTTAGAAAAGGGAACCCTCCTACACTGTTGTGGGAATGTAACTGGTACAACCACTATGGAAAATAATATGGAGGTTCCTCAGAAAACTAAAATAGAGTTGCTACATGATCCAGCAATTCCACTCCTGGGCATATATCCAGAGAAAACTCTAATTTGAAAAGATACATGCACCCCAATGTTCATATCATTATTTACAATAGCCAAGACATGGAAGCAAACTAAAAGTCCAAATATATTCAATGAAATACTACTCAACCATAAAAAAGAAAGAATGCCATTTGGAGCAATATGGTTGGACCTCAAGATTATTATACTAAGTGAAGGAAGTCAGACAGAGAAGACAAATATCATACGATATCACTTATATGTAGAATGTAAAATATGATACAAATGAAATTATTTACAAAACAGAAACAGACTCACAGAAAACAAACTTACAGTTACCACAGGGAAAGGGGGGAAGGGATAATCAGAAGTTTGGGATTAGCAGATACAAACTACTATATATAAAACAGATAAACAACAAGATCCCACCGTACATAGCACAGGAAACTATATTCAGTACTTGTAATAAACTTGTAATAATGGAAAAGAAAAAACCAATATATTAAATCTACAGATTGAAATAAAATGCTTTATATAAGATCTCAATCTCATAACACATCTGAGAGATGAAAACAATGACAGCATTATTTCCTCAATCTTAAGATGAGAAAAAATGATGAATATGAAAGTTGTGGTAAATTTGAACAGGTCAACTTTTAATACAGCTGAACCGGAATCAGTGTTTCTTTTTTATTCTTTGAATGGATAACTGAATGCCTACTAGTGCCAGGCACTTAAAGCAGTTTTCATTTTATTTCTTTATATTCTCTATAAGGGAATGGGGAATGTGCTTACATCAATGGTGAAGGATAGTGCTCTACCACTATGATATTTTAACCAGATATTCATAACAAGAGGTTACAGAGGTAGAGTCTGTGTTGGTTGAATGTTATTTAGAAAGCATTAATCATATCTGAGCACTTTCATTAACAGTTTCTTAATGACTGATGCTAAGAGCTAATTTATCCATCTTTGCAGCCCAGAGAGGAAGGCTTGAGGAACTGTCAGAGAAAGGAACTTAGAGCACTTTCCAACTTATAAAGTGTCACTAATATATCCTCTAATATAATCCTCAAGTTTCTGAAGGGATATGGCCAGGATTATCTTTATTACATAAATGAAACAAAGACAGGGGCATAAAAAGAAATCCAAGGACAAATCTACTCTTTCACTCTTGATAAATTTTGGAACAGTCTTTGTGGAACCACCCCCCTCCCCACCCCCGCTTGACTCCCCTGGTCAAGAATGTGGCAAGAAAGTGACAGTGATGAAATATTCCCAAATTTAGTTTTACCCAACTGACAGAAGTAAGTAAATCTTTCAGTTTGGAGAAACCCATCCCAGTTTTTGACAATACATAAAGGCTTAGACTGACTGTACCAACCCCATTTGTTTGTTTTTGGCTGCGCTGGGTTTTTGTTGCTGGGTTTTGGCTGCATTCAACATGCCAGCAAATTTGGAAAACTCAGCAGTGCTTACAGGACTGAAAAAGGTCAGTTTTCATTCCAATCCCAAAGAAAGGCAATGCCAAAGAATGTTCAAACTACCACACAGTTGCACTCATCTCACAAGCTAGCAAAGTAATGCTCAAAATTCTCCAAGTCAGGCTTCAACAGTACGTGAACCATGAACTTCCAGATGTTCAAGCTGGACTTAGAAAAGGCAGAGGAACCACAGATCAAACTGCCAACATCCATTGGACCATCAAAAAAGCAAGAGAATTCCAGAAAAACATCTACTTCTTCTTTATTGACTATGCCACAGCCTTTGACTGTGTCGATCAAAACAAACTGTGGAAAATTCTTAAAGAATAGGAATACCAGACCACCTGACCTGCCTCCTGAGAAATCTGTATGTAGGTCAAGAAGCAACCGTTAGAACTAGACATGGAACAATAGACTGGTTCCAAATTGGGTAAGGATTATGTTAAGGCTGTATATTGTCACCCTACTTATTTAACTTAAATGCAGAGTACATCATGCAAAATGCCAGGCAGGATGAAGCACAAGCTGGAATCAAGATTTCCGGGAGAAACATCAATAACCTCAGATATGCAGATGACACCACCCTTATGTTAGAAAGTGAAGAGGAACTAAAAAGCCTCTTGATGAAAGTGAATGTGAGAGTGAAAAAGCTGGCTTAAAGCTCAACATTCAGAAAACTAAGATCATGGCATCCGATCCCATCACTTCATGGCAAATAGATGGGGAAACAGTGGAAACAGTAACACTATTATTTTGGGCTCCAAAATCACTGCAGATGGTGACTGCAGCCATGAAATTAAAAGACACTTGCTCCTTGGAAGAAAAGCTATGACCAACCTAGACAGCATATTAAAAAGCAGAGACATTACTTTGCCAACAAAGGTTCATCTAGTCAAAACTATGGTTTTTCCAGGTGTCACGTATGGATGTGAAAGTTGGACTATAAAGAAAGCTGAGCCCCGAAGAATTGATGCTTTTGAACTGTGGTGTGAGATTCTTTTGGACTGCAAGGAGATCAAACCAGTCAATCCTAAAGGAAATCAGTCCTGAATATTCATTGGAAGGACTGATGCTGAAGCTGAAACTCCAATACTTTGCCTACCTGATTCGAAGAACTGACTCATTGGGAAAAGACCCTGATGCTAGGAAAGACTGAAGGCAGGAGGAGAAGGGGACAATGAGGATAAGATGGTTAGATGGCATCAGCAACTTGAAAGGCATGAGTTTGAGCAACCTCCGGGAGTTGGTGATGGACAGGAAAGCCTGGTGTGCTGCAGTCAATGGGGTTGCAAAGAGTTGGACACGACTGAGCAACTGAACTGAACTGACTGGGTTTTTGTTGCCGCCCTCGAGCTTCTCTTGTTTTGGCAGGGCTCAGTAGTTTCACCCACTGCATTTGTTGCTTCAAGTAGCAGCCCTTTCTATTGGGTTCCTACTGTATTTATACCACAGTGAAGCTCTGCAACAGCCTGGATTCAGCTGCACAGAGTTTCCGGGTGACCACCGTTGCAGTCTCATCAGTTACCACAGAAAAACCACATAGTAACAAGCATGTAACCCACTCAACTCCTGTGGTTAAAACCAAAAAGCAGCTAAGGTAACGATGAACTTGCCACTGAGAGGTGATACAGAGTTGTGATTGAGTTTGGGACACTAAGCCCAGACAGCTGAAGATCTGGCTTCATTATTTACCAGTGGTGCAACTTGAACTGCGAACTCCTCTGTGATTCTGGCTCCTTATCTGTACATGGATAACTAATAGCACAGCCTCGGAGGTGGCTGTGAAGATGAAGGGCAGCAGAGTAAGCCTGCTCAAAACAGGCCACTTTGGCCTGAGGATTATTTTGAGCTAAAGGTACACAGCAAGTGAGCTGACCAGCTCTCTTTTCTTCCTAAAAGCAGGAGATAAACTGCCCTATGGCTTTCCTGACGGCTCAAGTGGTAAACAATGCAGGAGACACAGGGGACTGGGGTTCGATCCCTGAGCAAGGAAGATGCCCTGGAGGAGAAAACAGCAAGCCACTCCAGTATTCTTGCCTGGAAAATCCCATGGACAGAGGAGCCTGTCGGGCTACAGTCCAGGGGGTTGGACACGACTGAGCAGGCATACACTGTTGGAATTGGAAACCGGCCCATGAGAGATGTCCTCCTACTGAAAGGAAACAACGATACCATCAAGGGTGGGAAGGGGAAGGCAAGAGACTTCTGTGCAAGCAGACCTTGTTAAAATAACTCTTATCTTTCTTTAGCTTCCCTGTTTATTTTAGTTAGTTTTCCACAATTACCTGTCTTTGTTCATAATAAGGTCTTTATTTCCTTATGAGGGCTTTCCTGTCACATTAAAATTATAGTAAATAAATATGTATGCTTTTCTCTGGTTAATCTGCCTCATGTAAATTTAAATCTAATGCCCAAATGAAAACTCTAAGTTGTTCAGTCACTAAGTCATGTCCTACTCTTTGTGATCCCATGGACTGTAGCACACCAGGCTCCTCTGTCCTCCATTGGCTCCCAGAGTTTGCTCAAATTCATGTCCATTAAGTTGGTGATGCTATCTAACCATCTTATCCTCCACTGCCCCCTCCTCCTTTTGCCTTCAATATTTCCCAGCTTCAGGGTCTTTTCCAACAAGGCTCTTCATCTCAAGTGGCCAAAGTACTGGAGCTTCAGCTTCAGCAACAGCCCTTCCAATGAATATTCAGGGTAGATTTCCTCTGAGATTGACTGGTTTGAGCTCCTTGCAGTCCAAGGAACTCTCAAGAGTCTTCACTAGCACCACAATTCAAAAGCATCAATTCTTCAGCCAAAGGTTAGGTAAAATTTTGTCTCCTCTACAGGGATTAAACAGGATAACTATGTATCTGAAACACCTTCATATGGAAGAAACACTATTATTATCTACTAAATATGTGCATATACGTGAATGGTAAATGCCAAAAAAAAAAAAAAAAAATGCTCTGGAAGGGAGCATGCAAAAATGGTAGTAGTTGTCATTCTAGGGAAGGGGAGTGAAATTCAGGGGAAGGGATGGGAATGATGGGTGACTTTTACTATTTACTCTGTATTTTTCTGAATTTTAATTTTTTTCAATGAGAATTTCTTCATCAATGAATTATTTGTGGAACTTTAAAAGTGATATATAGGGAATTCCCCAGCAGTCCAGTGGTTAGGACCTTGAGCTTCTACTGCATGGGGCATGTTTGATCCCTGGTAGGGAAACGAAGATCCCACAAGCCTCATGACCCAAAAGCCATGTGAAACAGCCAAATAAAAAAAATTTTTAATTAAAAAAACTGACATATAAAAGTCAACCTTTGCAGTAGTGTTAGAAAAATCACATCATGTACTAAAAGTACCTATCATTTAATCAAGTAAAACAGGTTTTGTATTTTCTAAAATAACCTGAAAATATCTTTTAAAAAATATAAGTCTGATTTTTTTTTAAACCATATCGATTTTACCATAGGAGAGGATTGCCTTAGGAAGTAGCTAAAACAGTGTCATAGGAAAATGTATTAACGTGCTCCAATCACAACGTCTTAGAAACCTCTTGTGGTGTAATTATAATGGAAGTTCTTACATGATGATGCCAACCTTTTTCATTACTGTGTCATTGTCTAGAGTGGTCATTGCTTTTAGTCTTCTGCAGTCATATCATCATGACTATTTGAGTTTCCACACCATAAACATATTTATATGACAAAAAAAGAAACATGCCGCTGTTGTTACTTCACCTAGGCCACAGCCATGCATTATTATATAGGACACGTTTTATTATAGGTAATAAAAGTCACAAAAATAAACTTTTAAATTTAAAGCCAATATTCTGCACTAGTCCAGAGTATTTCTGGTGACTTGTGCCTCACCTTTGGGAATATTAAAATAACAATTTACCTGAGCAGTTTATCCCTTATTACAAGGGTGTAAACTCTGGGAAGAGAAGCTGTGATAGAGATGCTTCTGGAGCTCCTATTCTCCCAGATGGAGCCTAACTGTACCCACGGAGGCCCCTGCTGACCCTTCCTCCGTTTCCAGGTATATAGAGAAAGCGCAGGGGCGGTAAAGGCTGAAGCTTGAGATTCCCCAGCTGATGAAATTGAGTCCAAGATAACTAAATTAGAGAAACTTCTTCAGTATGGTCAACCATTCACACTATCCCAAAGGAAATAAAGCCTTTTCCAGAGGGATATTAGCGGGGGCAGGGGTTGGGGACAGATGTGTGTGGGGTTGGGGGTGGTGAAGAATCCCCTTGCCAGTGCAGGAGACGGGGTTCGATCCCTGATCAGAGTAGTCCCACATGCCCAGGAGCAACTAAGCCCAAGGGCCACAACGACCGAACCTGTGCTCTAGAACCTGGGACCTGCAACGACTGAGCCCAGGAGCTGCAACTATTAAAGCCAGTAGGCCCTAGAGCCCAGGCTCCAGAACAGGAGAAGCCACCACCATCAGAAGCCACCCCAATGAGAAGCCCTCCCACGGCAACTAGAGAGTAGCCCTACTCACCACAACTAGAGAAAAGCCCGAGCAGCAATAAAGACTCAATGCAGGCAAAAAAAAAAAGAACAAACAAAAACGTCTGCCTTAAAAAAGAGAGAGGGAGAGAGAAAGGGAAGGAAAGGAGTGGCCTTTGAGGAACCAGCCCAGATGAAAGCTCCTGCGATTGCACAACATCACCACCAGGTGGCGCGCGGGAAAGCATCAAACTCGGGCCTCGGCGGACTACAGCAGTTCAGTCACTCAGTCCTGTCCGCCTGTTAGTGACCCCGTGGACTGCAGCACGCCAGGCTTCCCTTTCCATTACCGAATCCCGGAGCTTACGCATGTCCATCGAGTCGGACTACAGTCTTGCGTTAAAGCCACCAGCCCCTTCGGTTCCCTCCAGTAGTCAAACAAAGCAAGGGTGGTCTCGCTTTGGCAGCCCATATACTAAAACCGGAACCATATAGAGAAGGTTAGTATGGCCCCTGCGCAAGGATGACACGCGAATTCCTGAAGCGTTCCATATTTTGTGCCCTTCCCCACCGTCCAGACACCGTTTGCGTCTTAGCCCCCAAGGAAACGCTTTTTTGTCAAAACCACAACGCCTGGCACTTAATTCTGAACCTGTGATTTTTCACTCTAAAAAATAAAGCAAGGGTGACTGCAAACGCCGTGGAATTGTGCCGCATAGATAGCAGGGAATTGGGAGGGGCTCATAAAAGGGTTTGGGTTTCTGTTAGATGATTTAGGGAAGAGTTCATCAGGGTGAGGCTTGCTCTGGACCAGGTGCAGTCAGAAAGGAGGGGTAATTTGGTGATTATCTTAATGATTTTCATCAAAGGCATGACAGGAAGGGGACCAAGCTAACGCCGTCATTCAGAAGGAACCGTAAAGAAGCGGTAGTTAACGTGTTAGCTAGGAAATGGGGGGGCGGGGGGCCCGCGGGGCAGGAGGCGCGGAGTTTGGTTGTTTCTGTGGTTCTAAGAGCCGCTTTGGTTTGTGCTGAAGGCATGGTTGCAGAATGGTCTCTGTCTCACCCCACAGAGGGCTCTCAGGAGACAGTGCCTTTCTGAGAAAAGGTTTATGATTGGTAGTACTAAACCAGTTCCCAGCTATGGGGGCCAGGCCGGTTGCCAGCTGACAGCTGTGGAAACTTCTTTTTTTTTTTTTTTTTCCTTCACATGTTTCTGCATGTCCTCTGTTCCCCGCTGTCAGAAGGAGCATCCTAGGAAGTCATCCCCAGGGAAGCCTGTGGCATGGTAGCTAAATGGCTGGACCATGGCTTTAGACTGACCTGACTGTGCTTCTCAAGTCTACCATTCACACTGGCTGTGGGACCTTGGATAAGTACTTAACTTCTCTGTGCCTGTTTCCTCTTTTGTAAAAGAAAATAAAAATAGTACATGGAAACTGAAACTGGGAAACTGGGAGAATGAAATGAGATAGCATATGTAAAGCACTTACAACAGTGCCTAACACATGATAGGCATTTAATTAAGACTAATCTACCCTGTTCTGGAGGAGGAAATGGCAAGCCACTCCAGTATTATTGTGTGGGAAATCCCATGGACAGAGGATCCTGGCGGGACTACAGTCCATGGGGTCACAAAAGAGTCCGACACGACTTAGCCACTAAACAACAACAACCCTGTTCATTATTTGTCAAAGGTCACAATGCTCAATGCACTCTGGAAACCCATCAGGGGACTGAAGAATCAAGTAATATTCAGTTTGTAAAAACACTTCTACTGTCAGAAGATGCTCATGCATATACCACTACTATATATAAAGTGGATAACTACTGATAATAAGAACCTACTATATATAGCACAGGGAACTCCATCAATACTCTATAATAGCTTATATGGGAAAAAAGAAGGGATATATGTATTCACTTTGCTATTCACCTGAAACTAACACAACGTAAATCAACTATATGCCAGTAAGTTTTTTTAAATGTGTTCATTACATAATACTTTTCTTTTTTCTGACAACTTGAAAATAAAATCAGAATATTAAAAAGAAAACAAAAAAGATTACTCATAAATGAAGTTGAAGGGTTCTCTTTTATTTCTAGTTTGTCCAAAGCATATCTATTCCAGACTTAGTAAGAAGAGACTTGTATTCAAAAGGATTACTGCAAGGGGAGAGGGAAAATACTGCAGTGAGAGAAGGCTGTGACATAGGTTTGCCGCAAGCATCTCAGAGATGGGCAAAAGGATTTTCCTCTGTTATAGAGAGGAGTAAACAAGGCTGGGAAGGGCCAGACTCAGGGAAGTGGGATGAAACAGTGGTGTGAGGACTTCCCTGGTGGTCCAGTGGTTAAAAATGTGCCTGTCAATGCAGGGTACACAGGTTCAATCCCTGGTCCAGGAAAGTCCCACATGCCACAGAGCAACTAAGCGTGTGTGACACAACTCTAGAGCCCAAGCACCACAAGAGAAGCCACTGCGATGAGAAGCCTGTGCACCGCAACTAGAGAGTAGCCCCTGCTTGCCATCACTAGAGAAAGCCAATGAGCAGCAATGCAGACCCAGTGCAGTCAAAAATAAATTGAGGGGAAAAAAAGAAAAGAACTTAAAGAAGAGTGGTGTGAATGGATGGTTGATTAGAGAATATTTGACCCTGTTCTCAGAAGCTGTGTGTTGTGATGTGTGTTCAATCATGTCTGGCTCTTTGTGACTTCGTGGATTGTAGCTCACCAGGCTCCTCTGTCCTTGGGATTTTTCAGGCAAGAATACGGGACTGGACTGCCATTTCCTTCTCCCAAAGGATCTCTCTGACCCAGGGATCAAATCTGCATCTCCTGTGTCTCCTACAGATTCTTTACCATTGAGCCACTGGGGAAGCCCTTTCTCAGAAGCTGAAGTGAAGTGAAGTGAAGTCGCTCAGTCGTGTCTGACTCATTGTGACCCCATGGACTGTAGCCCACCAGAATCCTCTGTCCATGGGATTTTCCAGGCAAGAATACTGGAGTGGGTTGCCATTTCCTTCTCCAGAAGAGCTTCCCGACCCAGGGATAGAAACCTGGTCTCCCGCATTGCAGGCAGATGCTTTACCGTCTGAGCCACCAGGGAAGTCACTGAGGGTGGGCCAAAGTTCAAGGACCTCGAGGAAGGAGAGAGCTTACCCAAAGCTTGGTTAACATTAACCAAACTTTGGGTAACTTTGTTAACACATTAACATTGTGTTGTGTTTATTGGTAGGGACAAGCAGTTCAGCTAATCATTTATGAGGCAAAGAAAGGAAATCATGAGGGTCTATGTCTGGCCTTGTCTTGTCACAGTGAACAAGGGACATCTTGTCTACATTGGCCAGGAAAGGACAGGTCTTAGTATTAAGCAAAGGCTGCTGGGGGATTTCTGAATCCTCACCAATGTTTTCCAGGATAACAGGGCTCAGATAAGATTCAGCATTTATTCAGGTTGCAAATTATAATACATGTTTCCTATTTCTTAAATTGCTATGTTTTGCATAAAGGAGGAAATATCCTGAGAGATCATGAATCCTTACATAGAGGTGCGGGTCTGGAAGGCAGAAGGGCCAGGGAAGGGCTGGTTTATTTGCAAAGCCCTTGGCAAATTGAAGTGTTTAGAACGTATACCTTGTGTGGCGCTTGCATTTCTTCGGGCCTACAAGTGAATCCTGGTGACTCAGTGGTGAAGAATCCAGCTGCTAGTACAAGGAGACACTGGTTTGATCCCTGGGTCGGGAAGATCCCCTGGAGAAGGAAATGGCAACCCACTCCAGTGTTCTGCTGAGATAATCCCATGGACAGAGGAGCCTGACAGGCTACAATACATAGGGTCACACAACTGTGTGACTAAGCATGCATGCACGCACAAGTGGATCAATAAAAACTAAAACTTGAAATGAGGCAACATCCACACATATGTTGAAACCACATTTTAGTTCAAACCCTGTTGAGGGTCCAGCTCTCTTCCAGGGCTTTGGGGAGTCTCAGTGTTAAAATCCTGCTCAGCCCACACCCCCTGCAGGGCGATTGCTATGCTGCCTACTTCTCTTTGCCTGTAAGGAGTCCAGCCTTCACGTAGACCATCTCCCTCTCATTCTGTTCTCTGCTTTCAGAGCCTTTCCATTTGCAGTGACACAGCTTGAGGCTGCTCACATATTCCACTGTGGAGCGGGGTGATCTTGTAACTCCTGCATTTTGCAATGTGTCCTCAAGGCAGCCTGGATCTGCGGTAGACCTGAGAGGCTCCCCATGCCTGCCCTCCACCTCGGGGAACGTCTTTATTACACGCTCTTGTCAGGTTCTGAGCAGTCAAGCTTTGATTTACTTTCCCTTCCGAGAGCCAAGGGAATAAAACTGTCAAGTACAAGCTGATGATCTGAACTAGTGCTGAGGATTTATGAAAATGCTCAAAATCCAAGCAGGGCGTGAGGAGAAACAGCCTGACATCCTCAGCCAGGAAGTGCGTGCAGTGGGTCTCACCACCCTCCCCACTTGACCGCCCCTTCCTCTTTCCTGAAGAGATTCCTCTCCCCCTCCTCCCCGCCATGTCAGGAGACAATGCTCTCCCCGTCTTGAAAACAAAACCAAACCCTGCCTGTTCTGAGAGAGAGGATATGAATCAGAGGATCCATAACTGGAAGGAACTTGACTGACTTGTCTGGTCCCCCTCCCACCTTTGGGAAACTACTTGTGGCTCCACATTTGGAAAGTTAGCTCCGCCCTTTTTCTTTACATCTAGGAAGGTTCTAACTATAAATCTTTCAAGGGGCTTCCCTGGCAGCTCAGACAGTAAAGAATCCACCTGCAATATGGGAGACCTGGGTTTGATTCCTGGGTTGGGAAGATCCCCTGGAGGAGGGCATGGCAACCCACTCCAATATTCTTACCTGGATAATCCCCATGGACAGAGGAGCCTGGTGGGCTAACAGTCCACAGGG
This sequence comes from Cervus canadensis, assembly GCF_019320065.1. NCBI lineage: Eukaryota > Metazoa > Chordata > Mammalia > Artiodactyla > Cervidae > Cervus > Cervus canadensis. The sequence goes on along the minus strand of NC_057406.1, from coordinate 39,993,589 downwards.
TCACAAAGAGTCAGACACAACTGAGCTACTTAAGAACAACTGCAGGTGTCCGCACATACTCAGTCCTCTCTGGTTCCTTTCTTCCTGTGAGCTCAGAGAGTGTTGTGTGTTTAAATTCTAAATAGATGAATGGTAAGTATTAGTTTTGCTTGAAGATGAGCAGAGCTTACAGTGGGGGATTGACAGGAAGCAAACTAGAGGCATGAGCTAAGAAAGCCGAGGAGGACCTCCTCAGTGAGTGGCCACCTATTCAGATGAAAGACAAAGTAAAATTCCTCCCAAAGAGACACAGGAACAGTTGGAGAAAAAAATCCTTCTAAGGCTTGCACCTTGACAAGCATATAGACTTTCTGAGGCACTGCAAACTATAAACTGTTTCAATCCTCTTAGGAATGCATTTGTTAGCATTTAGAGAAAAGAAAATTTTACCTTTTGACCCACGTTTTAAATGCCTATTAATAGCTAACTATCACAAATTGTAAGGCTTAATATAACCATTTTTTTAAAAGATTTATTCATTTATTTGGCTGTGGTGGGTGTCTTTGTTGCTGTGAGAGGGTTTTCTCTAGTTGGGTAGAGTAGGGGCTACCCTGTTGCAGTGTGCAGGCTTCTCATTGTGGTGGCTTCTCTTGTTGTGGAGCACGGGCTCGAGGCACATGGGCTTCAATAATAGCAGCTCATGGGCTCAGTAGTTGTGGTTCTCAGGCTCTAGAGTGCTGGCTTAGTAGTTGTGGTACATAGGCTTAGTTGCTCTGCAGTATAGGGGATCTTCCTGGACCAGGGATCAAACCAGTGTCCCTTGCATTGGCAGGTGGAACCTAAACTACTGGACCACCAGGGAAGCTCTTTTCAACCATTTATTTTGCAAGTAGTTTTACAGGTAAGCAATTTGAGGACTCCACAGGGCAGTCTGTCTGCCTGACTTCATGTGGGGGCAGCAAAGTTTAGTGACAGCCTTCTAGGTGGTGTCTTTGCTCATGTGTCTGACGTCTCAGTGATCCTTGGGCTTTTCTTGATGCCCACCTGGGGCTTCAGACCCCAGGGCTTCTTCATGTGGCTTGAGCTGCTCATAGCATGGTGGTTTCAAGAAAGCTGCACTTTCTAGAAGTAGGAAATAGATGTTACTAAGGCCAATTAAGGGCTATATCTAAAACAGGAACAGTGTTACCACTGCCATATTCTAATGGTCGAAATAGTTCACAGAGCCCATCTAGGTTCAAGGGGAGTGTCAAGTCCTTATTGCAGAAGAGCTATGGGGTTGGGAGATATTATGTGGCCATCTTTAGAACGTGCAACCTATCACAACGCATAATCTTTTTAGGAATATATCACATGGAAATTATGCCAGAGAAGTACAAAACAGAGAAGTTCATCACAGCTTTTGTAGGAAAAAACCTCCAAACAGTGGAAACAATCTACAAGTCTACCAATAGGTAAACAACTACATCAATTGTCACGCACCAACTAACAGGAATAAAAAGCCATAATAATTTAAAAGATTATGAAACAACATGAATAAACGTTACTTATAGCTCAGTTGGTAAAGAATCTGCCTGCGGTGCAGGAGACCCGGGTTCAATCCCTGAGTCAGGAAGATTCCCTGGAGAAGGAAATGGCAATCCACTCCAGTATTTTTGCCTTGGAGAATTCCATGGACAGAGGAGCCTAGCAGGCTACAGTCCATGGGGTCGCAAGAGTCAGACACGACTTAGCGGCTAAACTACTACTACTATAAAAGGAGAAAATGTACAATTGAAAAGCATATGTACTATGATGATAATTATATAAAACCCTGCACACATCTGGGTAAAGTCTGGAAGGAAATATGCAGAAATGGAAATTATTGCCTTGAGGTGGTAAGATTCTACATACCTTCCATTTTCCTCTCTATTGTTACAGCTTCATGAAAAATGAAATTGAGAAGAAAAGAAGTAAAGCTTTAATTGTCAGTGCTCAGTGCTTGGCAGGTACATGTAGAAGTCCAGGGAAGGTACAGGGAACACACAGCTCTCCCTGTAATTCACTCATTCAGATAAACTGCCAGGTCGGAGGATCCACAGACATTCTTCTTGTATAATTAACTTTCTGCTTTGACTTCTCATTTTCCGAATGCTGATTGTCATGGAAGCAATAATTGTCATATTAGCCTTGCTATGTTCTTAAGGCTGTTCATGATATGAGACTGTAAATACTTTAAAAAGCTAGTATAACATAAAACATAAGGTGATATTTTAATCTTTTTCATAATAACTCCATCTACCCCACCCCTACTTCTAACCCTGTCTCCCATGAAACGCTTCCAGTAGTGAAGCCTCTACGAAGTCTCCTGAATCTGGGCTGACGTTGACCCTATTAACCAATAACATACGCCAGAAGTAATGCTGTGCTAGGTCCAGGCTTCAGTCTTGAAATGATAATAGCTTCTACTTTTTGCTCTTGGGAGCCCTGAGCTGCCATGTACGAAATCCAATTACCTTGTTGTAGAGACCACATAAAACTAGGAGGTCAGCTGACCAGGGAGAGGGGAGGCCTCACTCAATATGCCAACTGATTGCAGATACACAAGTGACCACTGGCAAGATCAATAGAAAAATTACTCAGCTGAGCCTAGCCCAAGTGAACAGTTGATTTAAAACACTAAGTTTGGGGATAGTTTGTTATGCAGCAACAGAAACACCAGATACCTGTGCGTTTTTTTTATGTACTCATTCCAAAATATTTATTGAATCTGTTGTTGTTGTTGTTCAGTAGCTAAGTCATGTCCGACTCTTTGCGACCCCATGAACTACAGCACTCCAGGCTTCCCTGTCCTTCACTATCTCCCTGAGTTTACTCAAACCATGTCCGTTGAGTCAGTGATGCCATCCAACCATCTCATCCTCTGTCGCCCCCTTCTCCTCTTGCCCTCAATCTTTCCCAGCATCTGGGTCTTTACAAATGAGTCGGCTCTTCAACATCAGGTGGCCAAAGTGTTGAAGCTTCAGGTTCAGCATCAGTCCTTCCAATGAATATTCAGGGTTGATTTCCTTTAAGAATGACTGGTTTGGTCTCCTTGCTGTCCAAGGACTTTCAAGAGTCTTTTCCAGCGCCACAGTTCAAAAGCATCAATTCTGCAGCACTCAGCCTTCTTCATGGTCCATCTCTTACATTGGTACATAACTACTGGAAAAACCATAGCTTTGATTATATGGACCTTTGTCGGCGAAGTGGTATCTCTGCTTTTTAATACACTGTCCAGGATGGTCATAGCGTTTCTACCAAGGAGCAAGCATCTTTTAATTTCATGGCTACAGTCACCTTCTGCAGTGATTTTGGAGCCCAAGAAAATGAAATCTGACACTGTTTCCACTTTTTCCCCCATTTATTTGCCATGAAATGATAGGACCAGATGCCATGATCTTCATTTCTTGAATGTTGAGTTTTAAGCCAGCTTTTTCACTCTTCTCTTTCACCTTCATCAAGAAACTCTTTAGTTCCTCTTCACTTTCTGCCATTAAAGTGGTATCATCTACATAGCTGAGGCTGTAGATATTTCTCCCAGCAATCTTGATTCCAGCTTGTGATTCATTGAGCCCAGCATTTTGTATGATGTACTCTGCATATAAGTTAAATAAGCAGGGTGACAATATACAGACTTGACATACTCCTTTCCCAATTTAGAACTAGTCCATTGTTCCATGTCCAGTTCTAAATGTTTCTTCTTGACCTGCATATGGGTTTCTCAGGAGGCAGGTTAGTGGTCTGGTATTCCCATCTCTTTAAGAATCTTCCACAGTTTGTTTTGATCCACACAGTCAAAGGCTTGAATCTCTAACAGTTCCAGTTCTAGGAACTGGATACAGTGTTGAAAATTAACAATTAAACAAATAGATAAAGACTTCCTAAGGAAGTTGGTTTTGAGTAGAGATCTATATGATTAGATGGAGCCAACTATACAAAGATTAGAAGGAAGCATGTTGCAGAGATGGTGAAGAGATTCAGTCAAAGAGGTAGGCAGGGACTAGATCATGTTTCAGCCCTGGAAGAGTTTGGATTTTATTCTATGTGTAACAGGGAGTTTATTGGAGAGTTTAACAAAATGGAGTAATATTGTCTAATGTTGTCCCTTTAAAGATGATTCTGGCAGTCATGTGGAATAAAAACTGTAGGGTCACCAGACAGGATCAGAGAAATTAGCCAACTCTTGCCATAGTCCAGGTAGTATGTAAGTCTGGTTCAGACTAGAGAAGTAGATCTCAAAGTATGGTCTTGGTAGTTTAGTGTTTCCTTATAAAACTAAATATTGAATTGCTATACGACCTAGCAGTTCTACTTCTTGGTGTATAACCAAGAAAACTGAAAACACATGTCCACACAAAAGTTTGCACACTGATGTCCATAGCAATATTATTGATAATAGCTAAAAAGTGGAAAGAACTCAAATGTCTATCAACTAATGAATAACTAAAATGTAGTATATAGCCATGTAATGGAATATTATTAAGCCATATGAGTAAATGAAGTACTGACAGATGCTACACATGAACTTTGAAAATACTATGCTAAGTAAAAGAAGACCACTGAATTGAAAGTTCAATTCAGTTTTTATAAAGCACCCAGAATTGGCAAATCCTTAGAAAAAAAAAGTAGATCAGGGTTATCTACTTATCAGGGGCTGATATGAGAGTCAATGGGTAAAGATTGCTAAAGCAGAGATAATTGCACAACTTTGTAAACATGCTGAAAACTATTGAACCATCGGTCTTTCCTTTCCTTTTTTTTTTTTTTTTGGCTTCACCACACATCTCATGTGCTCTTAGTCCTTCCACCAGGGATTCAACCCAGACCCCCAGCATTGGAACCTTGAGTCCTAACCACTGGACCATCAGAGAATCCCCTGTTGGTCTTAAAAGAGTGAAGTTCATGGTATACAAAGTATAGCTCCTTTTTTTTTAATGTTAAAAAGTGTTTTCTGGGGAGCCCTGAAGATCCCTCTGAGACATTCTTGTGGGTTTGTAAGGTCAAAAGTACTTTCACAATAGCAGTAAGACATTACTTGCTTTTCTTATTCTCATTCTTTTATGAGTATACAGTAGAATTTTCCAGAGGCTATGTGACATGTGATACTGCAGCAGACTGAATGCAGAATTAGCTATGAATGAAAATGCAGCCTTTTTTTAAAAAAGTCAGACATTAAAGAGATTAGCAAAAAGTAAAGCAATGCTACTATTATTACTAAATTTGGGGGGATATGTCTACTTAAAAAGTGTATTATTTATATTAACATGATACAGACTTATTTTTTAAAGGGTAAATAAATATTTTAAATTGTTTCAACTTTGATTTCTGATGCTAGTGATAAATATTAATACAACTCACATAAAAATAACAGGTTTTTGGAGTCCATAACAGGAATTTCCAAGAGTGTGAAGGAACCCTGAGACCAAAATGTTTGAAGATTGCTGAAGTAGAATGATAGCAATGGAAACATTGAAAAGTGGTTTGAAATAAGCTCCATTACTGAGGATTTAGATGTTAGCAGTAAGAGGAAGAAAGAATCAAGGATGGCTTCTGGTTGGGGGGCCTAAGCAAGTATGCATGGTGGGGCCATGAGCTGAAATCAGGAGAACTTCAATATGTCAGCAAATCTGGAAAACTCAGCAGTGGGCACAGGACTGGAAAAGGTCAGTTTTCATTCCAGTCACAAAGAAGGACAATGCCAAAGAATGTTCAAACTACCGTACAGTTACACTCATCTCACATGCTAGCAAGGGTATGCTCAAAATCCTTCAACTTAGGCTTCAGGAGTACATGAGAACTTCCAGATGTACAAGTTGGGTATAGAGAAGGCAGAGGAACCAGAAATCAAATTGCCAAAATTCATGGGATCATCGAGAAAGCAAGGGAATTCCAGAAAAAATGCCTACTTCTGCTTCATTGACTACGCTAAAGCCTTTGACTGTGTGGATCACAAGAAACTCTGGAAAATTCTTAAAGAGAGGAATACCAGACCACTTACCTGTCTCCTGAAAAACCTGTATGCTGGTCAAGAAGCAACCGTTAGAACTGGACATGGAACAACAGACTGGTTCAAAATTGGGAAAGGAGTATGTCAAGGCTGTATATTGTCACCCTGCTTCTTTATAACTTATGTGCAGAGTATATCATGTGAAATGCCGGGCTGGATGAATCACAAGCTGAAATCAAGATTCCTGGGAAAAATACCCACAACCTCAGATATTCGATACCGCTCTAAAGGTAGAAAGCAAAGAGGAACTAAAGAGTCTCTTCATGAGGGTAAAAGAGGAGAGTAAAAAAGTGGCTTGAAACTCAACATTTAAAAAAACCAAGATCATGGCATCCGGTGTCATCATGCGTGTGTGCTAAGTCACTTCAGTCCTGTCTGACTCTATGTGACCCCATGGACTGTAGCCCACCAGGCTGCTTTATCCTTGGGATTCTCCAGGCAACAATACTGGAGTGGGTTGCCATGCCCTCCTCCAGGGGATATTCCCGACCCAGGGGTTGAACCTGCATCTCTATGTTTCCTATTTTGGCAGGCGAGTTCTGTGCCACTAGTGCCATCTGGTGCCCTAGGGTGGAAACCCTCTGGTGCCATCAGTTCTGTTTAGTTCAGTTGCTCAGTCATGTCCCCCACTCCATGGACTGCAGCATGCCAGGCTATCACCAACTCCTAGAGCTTACTCAAACTCATGTTCATCAAGTCGCTGATGTCATCCAACCATCTCATCCTCTGTCACCCCCTTCTCCTCCTGCCTTCAATCTTGCCCAGAATCAGAGTCTTTTCCAATGAGACAGTTCTTCACATCAGGTGGCCAAAGTATTGGAGCGTCAGCTTTAGCATCAGCCTTTCCAGTGAACATTCAGGTCTGATTTCCTTTAGGATTAACTGGCTTGATCTCCTTGCAGTCCAAGAGACTCTCAAGAGCCTTTCACAACACCACAGTTCAAAAGCATCATTTCTTCAGTCCTCAGCTTCCTTTATAGTCCAACTCTCACACACATACACGACTACTGGAAAAACCATAGCTTTGACTAGATGAAGCTTTTTTTGGCAAACTAATGTCTCTGCTTTTCAATATGCTGTCTAGGTTGGTCATAGCTTTTCTTCCAAGGAGCAAGCATCTTTTAATTTCATGGCTACAGTCACCATCCACAGTGATTTTGGAGCCCAAGAAAATGAAATCTGACACTGTTTCCACTTTTTCTCCATTTATTTGCCATGAAATGATAGGACCAGATGCCATGATCTTCATTTTTTGAAGGTTGAGTTTTAAGCCAGCTTTTTTACTCTCTTTCTCTTTCATCAAGAAGTTCTTTGGTTCCTCTTTGCTTTCTGCATTAAGGATAGTGTCATCCGCGTACTTGAGGTTATTGATTTTTCTCCTGACAGTCTTGATTCCAGCTTGTGCTCATCCAGCCTGGCATTTCGCAAGATGTTTGCCCATCTTTGGATGAAATGTTCCCTTGTTATCTCTAATTTTCTTGAAGAGATCTCTAGTCTTTCCCATTCTATTGTTTTCCTCTATTTCTTTGCATTGATCACTTAGGATGACTTTCTTATCTCTCCTTGCTATTCTTTGGAGTTCAGTTCAGTCACTCAGTCGTGTCCGACTCTTTACGGCCCCATGAATTGCAGCATGCCAGGCCTCCCTGTCCATCACCAACTCCTGGAGTTTACTCAAACTCATGCCCATCGAGTCGGTGATGCCATCTAGCCATCTCAGTTAGTGACATTGTACAGGAGACAGGGATCAAGACCATCCCCATGGAAAAGAAATGCAAAAAGGCAAAATTGTTGTCTAAAGAGGCCTTACAAATATCTGTGAAAAGAAGAGAAGTGAAAAGCAAAGGAGAAAAGGAAAGATATTCCCATTTGAATTCAGAGTTCCAAAGAATAGCCAGGAGAGATAAGAAAGCCTTCCTCAGGGATCAATGCAAAGAAATAGAGGAAAACAACAGAATAGGAAAAACTAGAGATCTCTTCAAGAATATTAGAGATACCAAGGGAACATTTCATGCAAAGATGGGTTCGATAAAGGACAGAAATGGTATGGACCTAACAGAAGCAGAAGATATTAAGAAGAGGTGGCAAGAATACACAGAAGAACTGTACAAAAAAGATATTCACAACCCAGATAATCACAATGGTGTGATCACTCACCTAGAGCCAGACATCCTGGAATGTGAAGTCAAGTGGGCCTTAGAAAGCATCACTATGAACAAAGCTAGTGGAGGTGATGGAATTCCTGTTGAGCTATTTCAAATCCTGAAAGATGATTCTGTGAAAGTGCTGCACTCAATATACCAGCAAATTTGGAAAACTCAGCAGTGGCCACAGGATTGGAAAAGGTCAGTTTTCATTCCAATCCCTAAGAAAGCCAATCCCAAAGAACGCTCAAACTACCGCACAATTGCACTCATCTCACACGCTAGTAAAATAATGCTCAAAATTCTCCAAGCCAGGCTTCAGCAATACGTGAACCAAAAACTTCCAGATGTTCAAGCTGGTTTTAGAAAAGGCAGAGGAACCAGAGATCAAATTGCCAATATCTGCTGGATCATTGAAAAAGCAAGAGAGTTCCAGAAAAACATCTATATTTGCTTTATTGACTATGCCAAAGCCTTCGACTGTGTGGATCACAATAAACTGTGGGAAATTCTGAAAGAGATGGGAATACCAGACCACCTGACCAGCCTGTTGAGAAACCTGTATGCAGGTCAGGAAGCAACAGTTAGAACTGGACATGGAACAACAGACTGGTTCCAAATAGGAAAAGGAGTACGTCAAGGCTGTATATTGTCACCCTGATTATTTAACTTATATGCAGGGTACATCATGAGAAACGCTGGGTTGGAAGAAGCACAAGCTGGAATCAAGATTGCCAGGAGAAATATCAATAACCTCAGATATGCAGATGACACCACCCTTATGGCAGAGAGTGAAGAGGAACTAAAAAGCCTCTTGATGAAAGTGAAAGAGGAGAGTGAAAAAGTTGGCTTAAAGCTCAACATTCAGAAAACTAAGATCATGGCATCTGGTCCCATCACCTCATGGGAAATAGATGGGGAGACAGTGGAAACAGTGTCAGACTTTAATTTTGGGGGCTCCAAAATCACTGCGGATGGTGATCACAGCCATGAAATTAAAAGACGCTTACTCCTTGGAAGGAAAGTTATGACCAACCTAGATAGCATATTAAAAAGCAGAGACATTACTTTGCCAACAAAGGTCCATCTAGTCAAGGCTATGGTTTTTCCAGTGGTCATGTATGGATGTGAGAGTTGGACTGTGAAGAAAGCTGAGCGCTGAAAAATTGATGCTTTTGAACTGTGGTATTGGAGAAGACTCTTGAGAGTCCTTTTGGACTGCAAGGAGATCCAACCAGTCCATCCTAAAGGAGATCAGTCCTGGGTGTTCATTGGAAGGACTGATGCTGAAGCTGAAACTCCAGTACTTTGGCCACCTCATGGGAAGAGTTGATTCATTGGAAAAGACCCTGATGCTGGGAGGGCTTGGGGGCAGGAGGAGAAGGGGGCGACAGAGGATGAGTTTCTTTGGAACTCTGCATTCAAATGGGATTATCTTTCCTTTTCTCCTTTGCCTTTCACTTCTCTTCTTCTATCAGCTATTTGTAAGGCCTCCTCAGACAACCTCAGACAGCCTTTTTGCCTTTTTTTTCTTGGGGATGGTCTTGATCACTGCCTCCTACATGTAGAATGTCATGAACCTTGGTCTATAGTTCTTCAGGCAGTCTATCAAATCTAATCCCTTGATTCTATTTGTCACTTCCACTGTATAATCATAAGGGATTTGATTTAGGTCATACCTGAATGGTCTAGTGGTTTTCTCTACTTCCTTCAATTTAAGCCTGAATTTTGCAATAAGGTGCTCATTATCTGAGCCACAGTGAGCTCCTGATCTTGGTTTTTCTGACTGTATAGAGCTTTTCCATCCTTAGCTGCAAAGAATATAATCAATCTGATTCCAGCATTGACCATCTGGTGATGTGCATGTGTAGTCTTCTCTTGTGTTGCTGGAAGAGAATGTTTGCTATGACCGGTGTAGTCTCTTGACAAAACTCTGTTAGCCTTTGCCCTGTTTCATTTTGTACTCCAAGGCCAAACTTGCCTGTTATTCCAGGTATCTCTTGACTTCCTACTTTTGCCCTCCAGTACCCTATGATGAAAAGGGCATCTCTTTTTGGTGTTAGTTCTAGGTCTTGTAGGTCTTCATAGAATCATTCAGCTTCAGCTTCTTCAGCACTGGTGGTTGGCACATAGACTTGGATTACTGTGATATTGAATGGTTTGCCTTGGAAACCAACAGAGATCATTCTGTCATTTTTGAGATTGCACCTAAGAACTGCATTTTGGACTCTGGTTGACTATGAGGGCTACTTCATTTCTTCTAAGGGATTCTTGCTCACAGAAGTAGATATAATGGTCATCTGAATTAAATTCACCCATTCCAGTCCATTTGAGTTCACTGGTTCCTAAAATGTCAATGTTCACTCTTGACTCTTGCCATCTCCTGTGTGACCACTTCCAATTTACCTTGATTCATGGATCTAACTTTCCAAGTTCCTATGCAATATTGTTCTTACAACATCGGACTTTACTTCCATTACAAGTCACATCCACACCTGGGCATTGTTTTTGCTTTAGCGCCATCTCTTCATTCTTTCTAGAGTTATTTCTCCACTCTTCTCCAGTAGCATATTGGGCACCTACTGACCCGGGGAGTTCATCTTTCAGTATCATATCTTTTTATGTTTTCATACTGTTCATGGGGTTCTGAAGGCAAGAATACCGAAGTGGTTGGCCATTCACTTCTCCAGTGGACCCCGTTCTGTCAGAACTCTCCACTATGACCCATTCATCTTGGGTGGCCCCACATGGCATGGCTCACAGTTTCATTGAGTTGGACAATGCTGTGGTCCATTTGATCAGTTTGGTTAGTTTTCTGTGATCGTGGTTTTCATTCTGTCTGCCCTCTGATGGGTAAGGATAAGAGGCTTATGGAAGCTTCCTAATGGGAGAGACTGACTTTAGGGTTCACTGGTGCCTCACTTCATGGCAAATAGAAGGGGGGAAGGTGGAAGTAGTTACATTTTATTTTCTTGGGCTCCAAAATCACTGTGAACAGTGACTCCAGCCATGAAGTTAAAAGACCCTTGCTCCTTGGAAGCAAAGCTATGATGAACCTAGACAGTATATTAAAAAGCAGAGACATTACTTTGCTGACAAAAGTCTGTATAGTCAAATGTATGGTTTTTCCTGTAGTCATGTATGGATGTGAGAGTTGGAGCATAAAGAAGGCTGAGCCCAAAGAATTGATGCTTTCAAACTGTGGTGCTGAAGAAGACTCTGATGAGTCCTTTGGCCTGCAAGGAGATCAAGCAGTCAATTCTAAAGGAAGTCAACTAAATACTCACTGGAAGGGCCGATGCTGAAGCTGATGCTCCAATATTTTGGCCACCTCATGGGAAGTGCCAACTCACTGGAAAAGACCTTGAGTCTGGGAAAGATTGAGGGCAGGAGAAGGACTTGACAGAGGATGAGATGTTTGGATAGCATCTCAACAATGGACATGAGTTTGAGGAAATTCCGGGAAGTGGTAAAGGACAGTGAAGCCTGGTGTGCTGCAATCCATGGGGTCACAAGTACTGGACATGACTTAGCAACTGAACAACAGCAACATGTGAGGAAGAAGTTTGGCAGAGAAAAAGTAACTTCTACATCAGAAATTTAGATACTCAGACATTGAAGGACAACCCTATTTAATGCTCTCTCCAATCTGATGAATTAGATATTTTATCTTCATTTTACATATGAAGACATTATAACTCAGAATTTGCCTAGAAAGCAGGAGATGAATCCTACTCTGAACCAGGTCTGACTGAAATCCATGCTTATCTCAGTTTCCCTAAACTAAATTCACCTAAACTCGCAAATGACCTTCCCCGGTGGCACAGTGGTAAAGAATCTGCCTGCTAATGCAGGAGGTGCAAGAGAAATGGGTTTGATTCTTGGGTCAGGAGGATCCCCTGGAGTAGGAAATGGCAACTCATTCCAGTATTCTTCCCTGGAAAATTCCATGGACAGAGGAGGTTGGAGGGCTACAGTCCATGGGGTCGCAGAGTCAGACATGACTGAGTGCACACACACACACACACACAACTCCCTAATAGGAGGAACTAATAACGGGATTTAGGTAAAAGTGATATTTAAAGTGTGTAGCAACCATTTTGGTACCCTGTGAAGGCTTCAGTTCCCACAAGTAGCCACGGCAAGTTTCCTGTGAGATGGTACAAGAGGAGAGATCAAGTGGGCATCAAGCATGTCCACTAGGTGTGGCCCATCAGAGCCCAGTCCTGAACCGCAGAGGGCCAGAGAAGCCAGGGCCTGGGTCAGGGGGAGAAGGAGGGGGAGGAAGTGCTAGGGTGAGTTTTCACCTTTTAGGAAGAATTTTAATATTTTAACAGAGTGCAACAACTGCAGTGTAAAGCCAGCTGAAAGTCAGCCATGATGTTAGTAAGGTTGGTGTTAAAATATTTCCCCTTTCATTCTGGATTCAGAGAAATTGTTTTCAAAATCAGAGATTGGGCTTCAGTTTTTCTCTTTTTCTTGTCTTGCAAATAATCAACTTGCTCTATTTCTAATCCTTGGATAAAATAAACCACCTACGCAACCAATCTATCAAATATGGGAATGTGATTTATAAGATATATTCATTCTAATATAATTTCAGCATAACAAAACAATACATGGAGACAAACTCAAAATTCAAATTCCTGCAAGATCAATCTGAAAAAATGTTTGTATTACTATTGTTATCTAAGCTAGGTGACTATCAGTAAGACCTTAATATTGCTTACTGTATATTATTTGGTATTAAAGTTTTCATTTTTTCACATTTGTAAATGGCATTATGATTGTGCTTTTTAAAAAAGAGTCAATATCTTAGATGTACATACTACAGTATTTCTGATGAGATATTTTATATCTGACAGTTAATTTCCAATAATCTAGTGTAGTGGAGTGTGGGGTTATAAATGCAACAAGATTGGCCATATAGCGATAAATGTTGAATCCAGGTAATCAGTACGTAATAGCAGTTTAGTCACTAAGTTGTGTCCAACTCCTGCAACCCCTGCCAGGCTCCTCTGTCCATGGGATTCTCCAGGCAAGAATACTGGGGTGGATTGCCATTTCCTTCTGCAGGGAATCTTCCCGACCCAGGAATTGAACCTGGGTCTCATGCACTGCAGGCAGATTCTTTTCCAACTGAGCTACGAGGGAAGCCCAGTACATAGCTTTGCGGGAATCAGTACATAGGGGCTCATTATTTCATTCTTTCTACTTTGTCTATGTTTGGAAATTTCCAAAACAAAAAATTTAAGAAAAAAGTTCAATATTTATGCAATCTTTGGAGAGTGCTGCTATTCAAAAAAAAGGGACACAGGATACCAGACAGTAAATTATTTTCTGTATTTCACTTGCTTTAGGTTCTTCTTTTTTTTTTCTTGAAAGGGTTCTGTGAAATCGTACATTTCAAGATGAATATAAAAAGTAGTATGTATTTATCCATAATTTCCTTTTAGTAGTTTCTGGGTGTCTCCTATATACTTCTGATTATAGCAATGAGAGTAAATAATTCCCCCTAATTTGGTCTTAACTCTCAACTGCTGTCACATTAATTGTTACCTTTGTGTAGCTGCTGCCTAGCAATACATTACTAGACAAGACAGATATTTTAGAATCTAAATTTAGAATCTAAATCTAATATTAACTTAGCATGTTTTTCATTTCTTATTAATTTACTTTTTTTAAGGTGAAAATTTTTTAATTCTTTTATTGGCTTAGTTCTTTCTTATAATCTGGGCACATTTTGTCGTAGAGGAGTCTCCAGAACTCACTTTTTACCCAACAATGTTCGAAAGATGGTTCCATAATATTTTAACATTTCTAGCTATCAATTAATTTTTGTATCCCTAAATTAGACACTCTTGCCACCCTTACCACCAACACCCCCTCACCACCATGTGAAGATATAACTTGAAGATGGTTGTCTGCATACTGGGAAGAGCACTCTTCCCAAACAACTAAGCTGGCCCTTTGATTTTAGATTTCTCAGCCTTCAAAACTGTGGGAAATAAATTTCTATGCTTAAACCTCCCAGTCTATGATAATTTATTACTTGCAGCCTTAACTAAGACATGGAGCTTGGTGTTTTATAAGCCTAGATAGCAATTTTGTAAAGTGATAAAAGTTAAGCAAACAACAAAATTTAAGGACAGAACAGCTAAATACAGAGAGTTGAAACTGTATTATCTAGCTCAAACCTTGAAGAAATGGGAGTGTAAATTTAAAATGGTTGTTTCCTGCTCTTGGTTCTTCAGTACTAGACAGTGTTCTTTCCTACTGTTAGTTAATAACATGCATATCTAAAATTAAGCCTCTTGTGTTGCCTTGGATTCTGTTACTTTAAATAGGCACCCACCAGATTATAATTTTTACTTGTTTGAAGATTGTTGGAGTCTGATATTAATTCTTTCCTGCCAAAGAATCACAATGGGCAAGCTGGAAGTCAGAAACAATTATTCAGGATAGTACAATTAAATTGGCTTTTCTCCCAGCATCTTTCTTGTTACCTTTAATTATCGTTGGAGTCTGAAGTTCAAGGAAATAGTCATAGGAGAAGAATTCTTTTTTTTTTTGAGAAGAATTCTTTTACAAAAAGAGGGGGAGAGGGAGAGAGATTGTGAGAGAAAGGGTCCAGTTTTCCTGAAACAGAAGAGGTACTTTCCACAATGTATTCTAAAAACTGTTATGTAATCTAAAATTGCTCCCTGGAAATGATCAAGGGAGTTCTAAGCTTGGAGGATAACAGTTGCTTAGAAGCAACTAAGGTGAATAAACATCCTATGATTTCTTTCTGAGATTTCAAGGCTAATTCAATGATGTGGTTATGTCTAAATTGCTAAGCTTAAAATAATTGCCTCATGAATAGTCTTATTGATTATGACCGAAAAACACAGAGGATCTGTGTTCTATTTTTAGTTTGAACATATGCTCTTTGTCGAGGAAGCCGAGGGATGCATTTAGTCAACTTTTTGAAAGAGTAAACTGTGATGCGTGGATGTGAGGAGAGAGAAAACAGTTCCTAACCTCCGTAAGCTCTCAGCTACACAAGTTGGAAGAAAAAGATATATATATATAAATGAATTAATTAATATTGCAGGAATACACTATGTCGGACTAAATACAAATGCCTCTGAATTTAGAGTGGGAGAAAGTAGATGAGTGAGAGTTTTGTGATTTAGAGAAGGTATTCGAAATTGTATACGAAGTCTGAAACTGAGAACTCAGGTTTAAATTCCAGCATGTGGTAAGAGTCTAAAAATGGTGGATCCAAAATACACCCAAATCAAGATTGGTAGTTTTATTTAGTTGGCTCTTCAATTTGGTGCTTTCAACCATGAAATTTATAGTTGAAACTGAGGAAGATTACACATTTATAACATGAAATTGAGTTCATTACTGAATAGAAAAATTAAATAGTTTTGATGATTGAAAATTATGCATACATAAACATTAAACCCCGCTATATTTCAACATTTATAGTTACTTGTATTCTTGGGACTATTTTGGATCTCCTTATGTGCAACACTGTAAATCTATAGGACTCTTTGACACATCACTAGAACACTGCCAGACGTATAGTAGGCACTCAATAAGAATTCCTGAGGACTTCCCTGATAGTCTAGGGATTGGGAATCTGCCTGCTAATGCAAGGGACATGGGTTTGCTCCATGCTCCGGGAAGATTTCACATGCCTTGGCACAACTGAGCCTGTGTGCCACAACTACTGAGCCCACATGACCTAGAGCCCAGGCTTCGAAACAAGAGAAACCATCGCAATGAGAAGCCTGTGCACTCAACTAGAGAAAACCCGCATGCAGCAATGCAGCAATGAAGACCCAGAGCAACCAAAAATAAATAAATGAAATTATTTAAAAAAGAATTTTCAATTCATTCTTCATTATGCATGCATGTGTATGTATGCATATATTCAATATGACTTTATCTATAGTCATTCGAATTACCCTAAAGAGTAAGTCAGCAAAATAGTTGCAAGTGTGAGTTATGTATATGAGAATGTCTATGATTCACAATGTTGATAATCTTTTCTCACAGAAAAATACACATACACCTTAAAAAGAAAGATTTTGAATTACAGAAAAGCAATAGATGACTGTTGTACAATTTTTAATAATTTATAAATTTAATATTCAGGGATATAAAAAATAAAAAGTGGATGTTTTTCATATTTTTAAGCACAAACATATGTATAGTTTATTTTTAACACAGAGTCATACTACATATTTTATTTCTTGATTTTCCATTCAACCATGTAGTGGATAATTTTTCTTTTTCCATCAATGCAACTTCTTTCTTAGCATTACACCACATAAATATACTATAATTTATATAACCACTTCCTCTTGGTAGAAATAAGATTGCCTCCATATTTTTTAATATCATAAACAATGTTTCAGGTAACATCATTGCACACATATCCTTTACGTGTATATTTTTGTAGGAGAGGTTTTGAGAAGCAGAACTGTTGAACCAAAAGGTAGGAGTGTTCTAAATTTTGATGGAATATCTGTATTTTAACTGCTACTCTTACATTCTCAGTCTTGGCTTTGTGACAAGGAATCCATCCAACCAAAAAAACTATCAATTTCTTCCTCATTCTATGGGCCCTGATTCTCAGTGGGGAGCCTGCCCTAGTTGCCCAAGATTCTAGTGACTTATTGTTGTTACCTCCTTGGGAAGAGATAAGCCTGGGTTGTTTTTTCCTCCAGAATATGGACTTACATATTCTTTCCTTTTAGGTATAGAATATGTATGATTTTTTCTTTAAAACTGGGAAGGATCTTACAGATCAATCCCCTTATTTGGGGGGCATACTTTTAGTTGCAAGTAAAAGAAAAATAACCCAAACTGGTTGAAACACTAAAAGAAATGTATCGGCTCACATTAACCGACAAATTTCAGATACTGAGCTGGCTTCTTGTGTGATTTGACCCAGAGTTCACGATACAATCTGCTTTTCAGAGTTTCTCTACTCTCTGCACTGACCTGTATGTTGGCTTCATCCTTGGTCTGGCTTTCCCCCATAGGGCTACCAGCAATTCTGTATTCTTCCTTACTGACATCCAAAATGAGAAGATGGTGCTCCTTCCTCCAACTGTCAAACAAATGTTCTGAACCTCACTCTAAGTAGACCAGCTTAGGACAATTGTACATCTCCAAATCATTAACCCTTGAAAGGGTCATAGGTTCACAAAGCCTCACCCTAGAGTTAGTGGTAAGGCCAATCCCACCCAAACATCCAGGCTACACAATGAAGGGAGGGGAATGGATTCTGATTAAACAAACACTCCTTAGGGAGGAACTTCCTTTCCTCTTGCCTCAT
Source organism: Cervus canadensis (assembly GCF_019320065.1). Taxonomy (NCBI): domain Eukaryota; kingdom Metazoa; phylum Chordata; class Mammalia; order Artiodactyla; family Cervidae; genus Cervus; species Cervus canadensis. Next base: position 39,976,098 of record NC_057406.1, on the reverse strand, counting down.
GTTTCCATAAGGAGGGACTTCTACTACTGTAACACTTGTGGCACCTCATTTACCCTTACTGTTCTCCTGGGTGACGGATAGCAAAGTCTAACATTCATAGTCCTCATTTCTCTGATGGAAGAAGATAATCTAATTAAATGTTGCAAGCATTGAAGATTCAGCTGTTTTCTTTCCTCCTAGAACTTACATGGGATGGCAATACTAGGGTAAACGTAGATGCTCTGCAGTCTCAAATGTTCCCTTCTGTGTGCTGTGTCAGAGTATGGCCTGGGGGAAGATTTCTGAGCACAAAATGCAATCTATCAACAATTGAGGAAATAAATCTATGATATTTTAAATATAGTTTGCTATTATTTCAAGAAGTAGACAGATAAGGTACACTTAGTTTCTATAGGTTTATGTATTTATAGTTATATAGAGATCTTGAGGGCTTCCTAGGTGGTGCTAGCAGTAAAGAACCTGCTTGCCAATGTGGGGAGATGTTAAGAGACTCAGGTTCGATCCCTGGGTTGGGAAGATCCCCTGGAGGAGGGCATGGCAACCCACTCCAGTATTCTTGCCTGGAGAATCCCATGGACAGAGGAGCCTTGCAGGCTACAGTCCACAGGATTGCAGATAGTTGGACACGACTGAAGTGACTTAGCGTGCACACACGCAGAAATCTTTAAAACAAACAGAAATAGAGCTTCTTTTCATAGCTTTTGAATCAGGGGCTGAGTGGATGTGTAGACAAGTCTTTATACTTTTTAGCCTGGGGTAGCCTGAAGGTTTTGCCCAATTCTTCCTATCAACATTCTCCAGGCCAAATCACACTTAAATATGTGCTCTTTTGGCTGCAAGTGGCAGAATCCCAACTTAAATTACCTTAGGCAAAAAAAAAAATGTCAAATTCACAATAACGATAGAGGATGTTTGCTGCATTTGTCTTCTCTGTCCTGGGTGTCAGTCTCATTCTTCTCTCTCGCTGCAGACTATTTTTCTTCACATAACAGAAACATGACCACTGGTATCTCCTGAAGTTTTCAGCTTACAACACTGGCCATCTGCAGAGAGACCACCTCAACTCTCTGGGCCCTAAGTCCAAAACCAATGGGGAATCTCTTATTGGCCCAGCTTGAGCCATAAGCCTTCTTCTAGACCAATCAATTCTTCTGAGAGGAGTGTGTGTGTGTGTGTGTGTGTGTGTGTGTGTGTGTGTGTGTGTGTGTGTGTGTGCGCGCGCGCGCGTGCGCGCGCATGTATGTGGCATTGTAGAATATCATTGCAGCTCCTGAGAGAGCAATTTGGTTGGAATGAAAGGAAGGAGGTTCTCAGAAGGAGGCAGTCCTGAGAAAACAATTACACATAAATCTACTAAAGTATTATTGGGAAAAAGAGAAAGAACAGGACTAGATGATGAAAAGGAACTAATGTTGGGTATTTTATGTGAGGTAAAAGGAAAAAAGAAAGTCTAGATATTTCATTGAGAAAGTAAGGAAACCTTTACGTGAAACTTTAGATACGACAGACATATTCAAAATGTTGACTAATCTTGTACCTTATTTACTTTCAAATACTTCAGTCAAATGGAGGAGGAAATGGCAACCTGCTTCAGTGTTCTTGCCTGGAGAATCCCATGGACAGGGAAGCTTAGTGGGCTATAGTCCACAGGGTCACGAAGAGTTGGACACGACTGAGTGACTAACCACCCACGAAGTTCAGTAATAAAACAATTAAAGGGCAAAATGTTAATATTCAAACTGGGTGATGGGAGAATAGTCAAATTCATAGAATCATAAAGTACCCTGGTAGATGGTAGAGGCAGGAGGTTGGGACGGGGGAGGGAGAATGGGTAGTTGGTGTTCAATGGGGACAGAGTTTCAATTTAGGAAGATGAAAAATTCAGGAGGATGATGGTGAGAGTTGCACAACAATGTGAATGTATTTAGTGCCCCTGAACTATACTGTTAAATATAGTTAAAATAGTATATTTTATATAATGTGACTTTACCATAACAAAAGTTTTAAAAACTAATGATAGGTATACAGGTGTCCATTATTCTAGTCTTTCCATATGCTTGAAAAATTTTCTTCACAAAAGAAAAAATAATCAAACTCTGAAATGGACCTCTGATGAGAAGTCATAAGCAGAACAGAGGGAAAAGATTAGTCAACTCAGGTAGAGAGATTTCATAGACTTATAGACATCAGAGGGCTTCCCAGGTGGCTCTGTGGTAAAGAATTGGCCTGCTAATGCAAGAGACTCAGGAGACACAGGTTCGATCCCTGGGTCTGGAAGATCCCCTGGAGAAGGGAATGGCATCCTACTCCAGTTTTCTTGCTTGGACATTTCCATGGACAGAGGAGCCTGGGGGACTACAGTCCATGGGGTTGCAAAGAGTCAGACATGACTGAGTGTGTGTGCACACATACACACAGACATCAGAGCTGAGAAGGCCTTAAATAGTCTACAATCCAGTCTTTGGTTTTGTTCCTGGTCCCACCACTGACAGTGTGTGTTTGGGTAAGTCACAAAAATCCCATGGAACTTAAGACATTTTCATTTGTAAAATGAGGGAGATAGCTTAGTTGATTTCAAATATTTTGTGTTAAATTCATTCAAAGCTAGCTAAGCCGAGCTCTCAGGTATCAGCAAAACCAAGAAAGTGAGTCACCCCTACCGCCTAGCATTCAAGGCTCTTCATGCTGTGGCTCCAACTGAACTTCTGTCCTCTGTACACTTTTATACTCCAGTCATTTCTTCTGTGTCTGAATGTTCCCTCCCAGTTCTACCTCCTATTTCTCTTATAAGACTATTTCAAATATGACCACTTTCGTGGCGTCATACTGGATTCCTTAATAAGATCTGACTTCTGTTCACTACATCCCACATATTTATAGAACGTGTCATGTGGAATATACAATATTTTATTTTTTACTATTTTTAATGGTATTTTAATTTGTTTTGAAAAATATTTTCCTTCCTTGTTGTTGTTGTTCAGTTGCTCAGTCATGTCTAACTTTTTGCAGTCCCATGGACTGCAGCATGCCAGGCTTCTCTGTCCTTCACCATCTCCTGGAGCTTGCTCAAACTCATGTCCATTGAGTCCATGATGCCATCCAACCATCTCATCCTCTGTCATTCCCTTCTCCTCTCCTCTTCGCCATGCCTTCAACCTCTCCCAGCATCAGGGCCTTTTCTAATGAGTCAGCTCTTTGCATCAGGTGGCCAAATATTGGAGTTTCAGCTTTAGCATCAGTCCTTCCAATGAATATTCAGGACTGATTTCCTTTAAGATTGACTGGTTTGATCTCCTTGCAGTCCAAGGGACTCTCAAGAATCTTCTCCAACACCACAGTCTAAAAGCATCAATTCTTCAGCACTCAGTCCTCTTTATGGTCCAACTCTCACATCCATACATGACTACTGGAAAAACCATAGCTTTGACTAGACAGACCTTTGGCAGCAAAGTAATGCTTCTGATTTTCAATATGCTGTCTAGGTTGGTCATAGCTTTTCTTCCAAGGAGCAAGCATCTTTTAATTTCATGGCTGCAGTCACCATCTGCAGTGACTTTGGAGCCCAAGAAAATAAAGTCTGTCACTGTTTCCATTGTTTCCCTATCTATTTGCCATGAAGTTTACCCATCTATTTTCCTTCCTGCTAGACTATAAACTCCTGAAGAAGAGGGATTGTGTCTTATTTAGTTTCATATTCTCAGATCATTAGCATAATGATTTAGACAAAAGGTTTTTTATAATCTTAGACCCATCGTTTAAGGTGGAAACAGATTTATGCAAAACTGTGAGTTGGCTGTTTTGCTTCCAAACTCTATTTTTTTTTTTTTTGGTTGCATTGGATCTTCGTTGCAGTACAAGGGCATTCTCTATTTGTACCTTGCATGGGGCTTCTGGTTACGGTGCTTGGGCTTCTCTTGTTGTGGAGCATAGGCTCCAGATTGCATGGGCTCAATAATTGCAGAGTATGGAGATCAGTCCTGGGTGTTCATTGGAAGGACTGATGTCGAAGCTGAAACTCCAATATTTTGGCCACCTGATGCGAAGAGCTGACTCATTTGAAAAGACCGTGATGCTGGGAAAGATTGAGGGCAGGAGGAGAACGGGACGACAGAGGATGAGATGGTTGGATGGCATCACCGACCCAATGGACATGGGTTTGGGTAGACTCCAGGAGTTGGTGATGGACAGGGAGGCCTGGCATGCTGCGGTTCACGGGGTCGCAAAGCATTGGACACGACTGAGGGACTGAACTGAACTGAACTGACAGGCTAAGTTGCCCTGAGGCATGAGGGATCTTAGTTCCCCAACCAAGGATTGAACCCGTGTCCCTTCATTGGAATGTGGATTCTCAACCTTTGGACCACCAGGGAATTTCTGCCACCAAACTCTTATTGGCATAAACTAATGCTTTTTCTGAAACTAATGATGAGGGAATATGATTATTGATTTTCCAAATAATTTTTCATTGCAGTAAGATTTTCCCAGAAAGCTTTTTAGCTAGCAGAAGAAAACGTTACTCAAAAAAATTCTACCACAAGAGAGAATCTTTTGTTGGAATTGTGATTATTTGGCATGTTTGGTGCTATGGGATTGTTGCCTCCACTGTAGGTTTCCAGTCGGGCAGCATATGTACCAGGAACAGCAGCAAAATGGAAGGCAATGCTGTAAGTATTTGAGCAATGATCTCTAAAGGACTCTCTGGTAAAACCTCCAATGAGGGGGATGACTTATGTGTGGAGAGGTTCAGCCATGCCAGGGTTTGCTGCCTGCAGGCGGCACAGGAATGAGGAATTAACTGATTACTGCTAACCTGGCACAACATATGGTGACTCTGACTACTAGTAAACTGTGGTCGAAGGAATGTCTAGGGCTCTGAGTAGTTTCTTTAGCAATCCTGTGTCTCTTGGTTATGAATATGTGTAGATGACATGGTGGAAAGGAAGAATGGTACCAACAAGGGTTATCTTAGCCTGGGAATAGGGATATGATCTCTCCCCTCCTCAACACAGTTTAAATAACTTGTAAGATTTAAGTCATTTTATTCACTTAGCTAATTTATTTCTGTGTCATCATTTTAGAGGAAAACATATGTGCATTGATGTATAGTTAATTCTTGTTTTTTTTTTTTTACTGAGATCTTCATCATGTAGGATCTTCTGTTGTCTTAGGCTCTCCAGCTGTGGCACACAGGCTTAGGTGCTCCAAGGCACGTGGGCTCTTACTTCCCTGACCAAGGCTCGAACCCGCTTCCTCCGCATTGCACAGCGGACTCTTAAATACTGTACCGCTAGGGAAGTCTCTCTTGGTTATTCTTTCAACTTTATTTTATTGCAGCTTAATGCAGAATATACCACAGTGTTGCTTCGATGTGATAATTAGGAACATACCCAGGTATTTTCAAATTAGAGTTTTAACCTTGTAACGTGTGATAACTCTATTGAAACCTTTAGGGAAGATTTTAGCCATGACTAAAAGATCCCACATAGCACAACTAAGATCCGGCACAGCCAAATAAAATTTTTTAAAAAGTCAGTTGCTTTTCAAATCAACAAAAGTACCATATCCCTTGGCTAGTTCAGTGAATTCATTTTTTATTGTCCTCTATTAATCTAGAATCAAACAAACATTCTGTAAGGATCTACCAGCGAAGACAGGAGAAACACATACACATCCTGTCATTCCCTCCCCTCCTTATTAGTGAAATTGTTTTACATATTTCAGTTCTGTCTATATGAGAAAAAGCAATCATTTTATAATAGCAAATTAGCATATGTTTATAAATATGTCACAGATAGAGTTTCTGTATTTTCCTAGTAGCATCAACAACTTGTTACTACTGAGATAACCACCCTTCTTTCATTCATTTAATAAACATGAATTGAGGGGCTAGATGGATCAGGGTTCTGCTAGACACTAAAAATAGAAACAGGCTGAACCTAGCAGGATCCTGACTCCAGTCGAGCAGACAGACACAGAAAAGGTCACTGTAAGTGTTTTGAAGGAAAAGTGCAGGGTGCAATAGGAGCTAAAGGTGCATTACCCAGGCTGTGGCTCATTCTGATTTTTTTAATTCTTCTTACACTTCAAACCCGAAGAGAAAGTGAGGGTACAAGCTACAGTAAATGATGGTACGCATGTGTGTGCTCTATGGACTGTAGCACATCAGGCTCCTCCATGAGGTTTTCCAGGCAAGAATACTGGAGTGGGTCGCTATTTCCTTCTCAGAGGGATCTTCCCAACCCAGGGATGGAGCTTTTCTCCCTGGGGTTTCCTGCACTGGCAGGCAGGTTCTTTACCACTGAGCCACCTGAGTGAGTGTTCAGTCGCTCAGTCGACTCCGACTCTTTGCAACCTGGTGAACTGTAGCCCGCCAGGCTCCTCTGTCCATGGGATTCTCCAGGCAAGAATACAGAGTGGGTTGCTGTGCCCTTCCCCAAGGGATCTTCCAGACTCAGGGACCAAACCCCTGTCCCTTAGTCTCCTACGTTGGCTGGGGGGCTCTTTACCATTAGCGCCCCCTGGGAAGCCCACTGAACTTCCATACATATCTTTCAGGGAGAACATTTTCCAGTCAAATCTGAGGTTCGGTCTCTCAGTCCACCTTCCTGGAATATTTGCTTGTGTGTCTACCGGGTGTCACGACGCACACCCACACGCTCCCCTCACCCCACCGCGTACCTTATACCCAAATCCCTAAAAAAGCGTACCGAAGTGGTGTGGAAGGGGTGACAATGTGGAGATAGTATGGATTTAGTTTTTCACTTTTCAAAGGAGTAAGAGAAGATCTGTGATGTCGTTGTGAAGAGGGGGAAGTCAGAGGAAAGAGCAGAGTAAGAAAGCCATAGCCTTGTGAAGAGAAGAGTTCAGGGTTTAATTCCTTTTGTCTTATCAGCCGCCGATTGTACCTGCTGGAAGAGCAGATAAGTTCAAATGAGTACAGAGCTGGGGAACTGGAGCGCCTTGACTACATTACACTGACCTGGAAAATGTCAGGATAAATTACGGAATGGGTCGGCTAGGGGAAGTTGATAACTGTGGTCATTTTAGAAGTCTTAAAGCTTTGTGGATATTGAGTGGGTTTTTTTGTTTTCTTTGTGCCATTGAGTAGGCACCGATTCGGTGAGGAAGGATGGCTTGTGAGCGGGGTTGAGCGCTGGTGGAAGGATTCAAGGACTACGATCTTAAAATAAGATGGACATCCGCACTTGTCAGTTTAAAGTATGTTGATGCTCCAGATCGTTGTGGGAAATGATTTCGGAGCAGCCGTTAACCTTTCCCCAAGCTGCATTTCTTTTTTAAAAATTCAGGATAGGAAGCATCCCCTCTGCGGCTTTGCCTCTTGCTGGCAGCCGGAGGCGCGTGTGTGGGGTCGCCCTTGAGCCGCAGCCCGGGCCGCCGGGCTGGCACGAATCCCGCCAGCATCCGGTGCTCCCTCCGAGCCCGCTGGACGCGCGCGCACGTACAGCCGAAACGCGCGCTCCCGCCCCTCGCGAGCGCGCCCTCCCCTCAGCGCCCGCGCCCGCGCCCTCCCCGCGCTCCCACCGCCAGAACGCCGCTCAGCTGACCGGCGGGCGCCAGACGCCGAGGCTCCCAGCTCGCGAGCGCAGCTGCGGCGACGCGGGCCTCTCACGGCGACACTCCCCCCGTCTGCCCCTCCCGCGCCGGGCACCGGGAGCGGGACCGACCGGGCACGAGCTCGAGGCCGCTTCCCCGGCGCCGAGCGAGGAGCGAGGCTGCGCTGACGAGCGGCGGCTGCGCGGCCATGGGCTCGCCCGGGTCGCCCTAGGGCGGGCGCGCGGAGACCGAAGCCCGAGTGGCAGCCTCAGCAGCGTGTCCTCTCAGGCGACGGCGGCGACAGGAGCATCGCGGCCGGGATGAGCGGGAGCGGCGCGGCGCCCGGCCCGGCCTCGGGCTCCTCCCCGGCCGCCTGCCGCTTCGCGCACTACTTCGTGCTGTGCGGGATCGACGCGGACAGCGGGCTGGAGCCGGACGAGCTGGCGGGTAAGGCCGGGCTGCGGCAGCGCGGGGTCCCCCTCAGGGACGCGGGGGACGCTGCGGGGACGCGCGGGAGGCGGGGTGCCGGCTCCAGACAAAGTCAGCTCCCGGTGGCGCTCGCTCGCTGGCCGGCCAGGCTCTAGGGCAGCGATTTAATGACATTGTTATTTATTCCGCGTGCAGGGTGCTCTGCTGAGCCCGCGGGTGCCCACAAGCCGGCCCCCTCGCCCGCAGCTGCCCGCGGGGGCGGCCGGTGAGTCACCGGGCACGTTAACTCCCGGCCTCGCTGCGCTCCCGCCCCCCACCCTCAGCCCCGACCTCGAAGTTTCAGCCTCTGCACGTGACGCGGCGCCCCGACCCTTCGGGGAGGGGGCGTCCGAGGCCGCGGGGCCGCGGGGCGGGAGTCCACCCAGGCGGCTGCGGCGGCCCGCGGGGCGAGCGCCGGGCGGGAGGCTGACTGGACTTCATCCTTGAGTGTTCGCGGTCTGCGCCGCCTCCGGCCTCGGGTTCTGCGCTGACGGTGGAGTCACCTTTTGGAATCCTGTCGATTTGGCAGTATCGCGGGGGCTGGCGAAGATCTTTGAACCTCGGGACTTAGGACGATGCTTTGTTGATACCGCCTATAGGGTTCCGAGTTTAAGTAGTTAGTAGACATTTCCACTCAGCTGGGTGCACCGAGTATTGCTGCCTGTGTTTTCCCGGAGGGGCATCGTGCGTCCTCTTGACTCATTATTTGATGGCGCAGTGCGGGGCTGAGCTGGGGAGCAGCCTCTGGAAAGGGGGCTGTTAAAGGCTGGCGGTGGAGGGGGCAGGGGTGTGTGCGCAGTGTCAGGAGGAGCCTAGGGAGAAATGACTGATTTCATTTTTCACGCCTATTTCTTTCTGCTTGCCTTCTTGGGTTCTGAATCTCGATTTTTTTTTTTTTTTTTTTAACGTGTGAGACAAGTGACATCTACCGCTTGAACTTTATCTGTGTCAGTGTTAAACACTTAGGTCATAGCCTTTCAGAACAGCTTTTTTGGACATAGCATTCTTGATTGCACCAGTGTGTGTGTGTGTGTTTTCCTTTTTTGGCGGGGAGGGAGTGACTGTGAAGAATGTATTAAATAATAAACAGTAGTAAACAGGACTGTTCAGCCTTTAGAACATACCCACCAACTCACCTCTTGGCTAAATGAATATCTTAAGTCAGTTTCACAGCAAAACATTTTCAACAAAATCTATGTCTAGTTTTACTTAAAAATTTTATTTGAAAAGATAGATGAGTACCAGGCTATGTGTAATTATATATTCCTGTCGTTTCTTCATGTACGTTTTAAGAATGGCTTTGTTAAGTGTTATGGAGTTAGAAAAAAGAAATGTTTGGAGAGATTCCTCTTTCAGGATTGGTGAAGGGGTTATTTTAGGTTTCTAGAATTCCTTTCCCCCTAGACATTTCCCTAAACATTTATGACACTGAGTCACTTGGAGACCTTCTGTCAGTGGCTACTGATGACTGGAAAAAGCCTGTATTTTTTTCTTCATTGAGTCTGTATGCCTAGTAAAGCTAAAACAACACCTGTAAGTGTGACCTGAGTCTCTTTGGGCATAGTGCAAATGGCTTTAACAAAACAGTAAAAAAAAAAAAAAATTTAATGTATTCATTCAGTAAGTAGTTTTGAAAGCCTTTAGGTGTAGATTGTGTTCTAGGCACTGGGCTCAGCTGTAATCAAAGCAGTCAAAAAAATCACTGCCATCATAGAGCTTACATTGTAGTGTAAAGAAATAATAAACGTATGTAATTTTGTCAGAGGTTATTAAGTGCTGTGAGGAAAAATACATCTGGGAGATGAGAGTAGGCCAGTGCCAACAGAATGATGGAATTTGTAGGGTTGTAATGATTTTAAATAAGATGGTTAGGGAAGGCCTCACTGATAAGGTAATGTTTGAAAAGAACCCTAAAGGAGCTGAGGAAGCTGGCCATGTGGATTGTCTCAGGGAACAGCATTGTAGGCAGAGGAAACAGCATGTGCAAAGACCTGAGGTGGAAGAGTTCCTAGGTTTGTGGTAACAGCAAGGAGGCCATACTGATACCAAGTAAGAAGGAGAGTAGTAGCTGTTGTCATTGAGAAGAAGTAGGGCTTCATAGACTGTTAGACTTACAGATGGGAAACCATATCACTAGGCTTTGAGCAGTGTAATGAGATCTGATCTGCCTTCTAAAAAGATGGCTGTGGCTGCCATGTTGACTAGACTATATCAAGAGGCAGACCAGTTAGGAGGCTCTTTTTCACTCTTTGAGATGAAAGTTGTTGGGGGTTAAACCAAGTTATGTGGTTAGAAGCTGAGTATATCTTGAAGGTAGAGCCAGCAGGACTTCACGATGAATTGAGTATGGTATTCGTAATAAAAGAAAATGATTAAAAAAAAATGACTCCAGGATTTTCTCCCTAAACAATTACAAGCATCTGTTTACGGAAATTGGAAGACTGATGGAGAAGCTGGCTGGAGATTAGTTTAGCTTTGGACATATTAAGTTTGAGGTGCCCATTAGACATTCAGATAGAAATACCAAGTAGGCAAGACATCTGTCAGGGCCCCTGACTTTATTTTTAGGTGTAAGTTGAAAGCCTTGAAGTTGGGTGTTGTCACCCAGGGAGTGGATATAGATAGAAAAGAGAAGAGGCTTGAGGATTGAGTCCTGGGGATATTGGAACATTCTGAGGTGAGAAGGATGAGATGGAAACAACTGAGGAGTTTAAGAAATGCGGCTAGTGTGACAAGAGGAAAACAAGAGAAGGTAGTATCATGAACCCAACTACCAAGTTCTTAACTTTTTCCACAGAGCTACATTTAGGGATCAGGAAACAAGGCTGGTGAATTAAGCAAATTAGTCACAAGGTTGTTTCTGTTTTGCTGCATTAATTTCAAAGTTAATGATAGTTAGGTTTCTATTTTACTTTTCTGGAACTAATCTATTTTTATCATACTGTTTCTTAGCAAGTTGTCACCCTGCCTTTAGAAGATCTTAATTGACTTCTATTAAACAAAAACCAGTTGCTTTGTAGACTTTTTCTTAACATATACATATTCGTAGACTTTACACTTTGCAGGTGGTGGGTCATTGTTATCAAATGAAGAACGCGAACCATATGATGAAGTAACAGTTAAATAGACTGAGATCTTATGAGAAATGAGATCTTGTAATTCAGTGATCTGGGCTCTAGCTTGCTTTTTAGACACTCCTCCAGTAAAGCTTTGCTTTACCAACATTGGAAAACACTTCTTTCATCGCATATAGGTCTTTTAACAACTGAAAATAATTTAAATATATATAAATTTAAAATATGGAAGTCCTAGAGATTTTATGGAGGTGTCTCTCTCTATATGTATACTGACATAGCAGTATTGAGCTTCCCAGGTGGTGCTAGTGGCAAAGAACCCACGTGCCAATGCAGGAGACATAAGAGATATGGGTTCGATCCCTGGGTCAGGAAGATCCTCTGGAGGAGGGCATGGCAACCCACTCTAGTATACTTGCCTGGAGAATCACATGGGCAGAGGCGCCTGATGGGCTACAGTCCATAGGGTGGTAAAAAGTCGGACACAACTAAGTGACTTAGCATGCAATCACACACAGCAGTATTGCCTGTTGTTCTTCTCTGCCATGTCTTAGCTGTTGTGCTTCTCCTACTCACTGTGTATTTTCAAGATGTATTTGATCCATAAACAAAAACGTTCCTTAAATGTTAAAGCAGAAATATTTAAATTTCCTTTAATGTTAAAGATAAGATGTTTCAGACTGACTGTTGCATAAAGAAGAAAGGAGGTGTAAATAGAAGTCACTGGAATTAGTTGATGTGAAGGGAAGTAGGTCATTTTGAAATTTTCCTTTATGTCTCTCATTTCCTCTAAGACCAAGCTGTAGGAATTTATGTGACTTGATTTACAGCAACAGATCTTTTAGGCAGTGGGAAAATGAAGGATGTAATTAGACCTTTATTCAACTAAAGTAAATGTGCAAGCCCCCAAATATTCCTTCCCCCAAGAGGGAAAGGTCTTTGCCGCTCTCTTTCATAGTACCTTGTACATAGTGTTTAATGAGTCTGAAAATTGTGTGGTGACCAGAATATTCTTAAAGCTTTTCCATGGTATCTTGGATTCAGGAATGCTGATAGATATGGAAGTCTGATGGATGAGATCCCTGCTTTGTTTTGAGATCTTCCTTGGTGCCTCCAGCTGTTTATTTTTAGCCTTGGTGTCTTGGCTGTGGTTTAGAGTTTAGAGGCAGTGGAGACCATGTTCTGAATTCAGATATAAAATTTCATTAAAACTGACAGTATCATGCCACAGTAGTACTGGAAGGGACCTTAGACATCATTTAGAGTGGAGAAACCAAGACTGAGAATTTAAGATCTCAGAGATCCCTTTTGATCAGAACAGGCACCAGACTAAAGTCTGGTTGTTCTTTTTTTTTGGCCGTGCCATTCAGCTTGTGGAACTTTGCTTCCTCAACCAGGAACTGAAACCAGGGCTCTAGCAGAGAGAGCAGCAAGTCCTTAACCACTGGACCACCAGTTCCAAGCTTGGTTGTTGTAATGCACAAAGCTGCATAGTTATTTAAACTCAAAAAAAGATGAGCTTAACCTGGGTTCAGCAAGCATTTCAGGGTTACTCTTAATCCAGACTGAATGTCATAGTCAAGACTGTGCTAAAGTCTTTTAAAACCAATGCCAGTGGGAGGGGGGATCGGGATGGGGAATACATGTAACTCCATGGCTGATTCATGTCAATGTATGACAAAACCCACTGCAATGTTGTGAAGTAATTAGCCGCCAACTAATAAAAATAAATGAAAAAAGAAAAAACCAATGCCAGGCCTACAGGGCTGGGTGGGATAGGAGCTTCCCTGATCTGAGCACAATTGGTAGTGCCTCAGTTGTTAACTTTGCTGACATCCTTGGTCCACAGTAGATTATGTTTGGGAGTTTGGAAGGTCTGGCCTGGTAACTGGGGTGCTGGGGAAGGAATAATACAAGGATCGATTTCCGTTCGAATGGGGCCAAAGAAGATTCAAGGTCTAATTGCTGTGGTATAGTGATACTTGATTTTAAAAATCCACTTGGAATAAAATTCTTTACAGTGAAATTGTCCCAACAGTGAGGGCAGCTAAGTCCGTGTGGTAACCCTAGGGCTCAGGCATCTGCTGCCCTGGTTCATGCAGGACATACCAGCATAGGGAGCTCAGAAGAGCAGAGAAGATGAGATGGTTAGGAAAGAGGGGAGGACGGAGGAACTTAAGTGTCTTTGGAGGAGAAATAGTAAGAGAAAGGGGAAGAAAGGGGACGAGAAGATAAAAAGGAGGCTGGAGGAGGGCACGTACATAATATCCAGTGCTGAGGAGTTGAGACAGACTGTCCTGACATCCCTGAGTATATTCTTTGATTTGCATTTCCACTTCTGGTCACAGACACTCTTGGAGTAATAGAAGTAAATGTCTAGAATACAATGCATTGTTAGTCATAATTTCCATTGAACTCCATATGGAAGAAAACATTTTCTTCTATAATTTGTTAGAGGGTAGAGGCAGTTCCTACATAAGGTACTTCAGTCAACTATACTTCAGTTTTAAAAAATAGGTACTTTAGGAAACAAGTGCCGTATGTCCAAATCCTTAACAGTTTTGATTAATAATGACCTAAATTTTGCTTTTGGTAAAGCCATAGCTAGCCTTTATGCTTTGGATTAATTTTTCAGTGTTAAATGCTTAGAGTGTGCCACATTGAGGAGTATATAGGTGACAGTCACTGTTTTGAAAGAATCTACAATAAAATAGGAATAATAAAATAACTTTCTGCATGCCAAGCACTGGCTAAATGCTTCATAACTATTACCTCATTTCGTCCTGACAACACCCTTAGGAGATGGCATTATTTTCTTTATTTTACAGATGAAGAAACTGAGGCTAGAGAATTTAAGTACTTTGCCTAGGTTCATACAAGAAGTGAGAAGCCTGAATTAAAAGTCTGACATGATCCGTCCATGCTTGTAACCTCTACATTCGATGCCTCCTTCATAATACATACTGTATCACACAGGTTATAAATTCTGCCAGTACCCTACATGGATAACCTTATAATAAAGTGTGATTATTGTTTAACACCTCTGTAGAAAAAAAGGTGTTAAGAAGGAGAAGACTAGTCTTTATTACCTTTTAAGACCTGGCCTGGCTTGTCTCCTTGCAGGCAGCACTGCATGTATTTTTTATTCATTTATCAAAACAAAAATTAAAAAAGTATATATTTGATACTACTCCTGTTCTTATTAATGAATATAAGATATAATGGAAGTATAAGGTATTTACTGCACAAATAAAAACACTACTTCCAAAAAATTTTAAACCTTTTGTTCTTCTTATTGGATTTTATACCTGTCTTTTCTTGGCATAAATTACCTGTCCTTAGATAAGTTTATAGTTTTTAAAAAGAATGTTGCTTGTTTGTGAAACCTTGGCTGGTGTGACTGTCAGTACAATTGTTAAAGCTGTATGTACAGTCAGAAGCTGAGAATCTGGTCCTGGGTCTGTTATTTAGGACAGCTGTGGGTCTCACATGTTTTTATATGTATTGAAGGTGTTAAATGAGGTACTTGGTTTCTGAATTTGGCACTCCTGTCTTTATGGGTTGGAAATTGTTTTTGAATGAAAAGCTAAGTGTATCAGTTTTTTAAAAGATTAATCCTAAATGACATAGAACATGAAGACTGAATATACCCCATATTTCACATGAGGATTGATGAGTAATTATAATCTCAGCCACAAGGAATGGAAAAAAATAAGTTAGTCTGTGTTGTGCAGTTTTTTAGTAAGCTTTTTGAAATGTTAGTTCATGCGCGCTCAGTTGTTATCTGCATGGACTCTTAGAAATCCAGAGATCTCTGTTTGAAATGACCATGTTAAGTAATCTCTAGAAGTCTGTATTCCAGCAGTGTGGATGATACTGCCAGTTCTCCACAAAATAGCCAGTGGGATCTTAGAATAATTTTTTCCACTTAAAATTCTTCAGTAACTGTCTTTGTATTCAGATCAAGATTCAGATTCTTTATTGGTATCTTAGTTTATTCAGGCTGCTATAAAAGAATACCATATACTGGGTTGCTTATAAACAAGAAAAATTTATTTCTGACAGTTCTAGAGGTTGGGAAGTCGAGATGAAGGTGCTGGTAGATGAAGTGCTGATGAGTTCCTACTTGCTGGTTCCTAGATGACTGTCTTGTGTGAAAGGGGTGAGGGTGTGTCTGAGATCTCTCTTATAAGGATTATGTATGAATTCCATTCATGAGGGCTCCACCCTCGTGACCTAAGCACATCCCAAAGGCCCAAGCTCCAAATATCATCACATGAGGGATTAAATTTCAACATAGGAATTATGGGGGTGGGACACAGATATTCAGTCTGTTCACCCTGGTTGGCAGAGCCCTTGATAATCTGCTCTCTGCCTGTCTTTCCAACCTTTTCTGATTGGAACAATCTTTCCTGTTGCATTGGTTTTCTTAAAGGTTCTTAAACATGGCAAGCTTCTTATCTCATGGCCTGTTTATCTTCTGTTCTCTCCCTAGAACCTCTTCCCCTAGACCAGCATGGTCCATTATAATTATTAATATAATGTGAGACACATTTATAGTTTTAAAATTTCTAGCCACATTTAGAAAAGTAAAAAGAAACAGGTAATATTAATTTTAATGATATATTTTATTTATATATCTAGATTATTTCAACATATAATCAACATATGCACAGGGTAGCCCTACATCTTTGCAAGATTGACTTCTTCCTGTTCAGGTTTTTGCACAAGTGTTGCCTTCTCAGAGTAGCCTTCCCAGACCATCCTATATAAAGTTGTGTCCTTCCTCTCTATGCCTGCCCAACCCTTGCAGTCTCCCTGCTTTGTTTCCACATTATTTATTTCCAGGTATATTGTACTTGGCATGTCAATATTTCCCATTCGATTGTCGGCTCCTGGAGGGCAGGACCATGTCTCTCTTGTTTAGTTCTGTATATCCAGTGACTAGATTGTTTGAATAAATGAATGAAATCACTTGAGATGGGCTTTCATGATAGCTCAGTTGGTAAAGAATCCACCTGCAATGCAGGAGACTGTGGTTTGATTCCTGGGTCTGGAAGATCCGCTGGAGAAGGGATAGGCTACCCACTCCAGTATTCTTGGGCTTCCCTTGTGACTCAGCTGGTAAAGAATCCACCTGTAATACGGGAGACCTGGGTTGGGAAGATCCCTTGGAGAAGGGAAAGGCTACCCACTCCAGTATTCTGGCCTAGAGAATCCCATGGGCTGTATAGTCCATGGGGTCGCAAAGAGTCAGACATGACTGAGCAACTTTTGCTTTCACTTTCACCCAGTGACTAGATTGTTTGAATAAATGAATGAAATCACTTGAGATAGATAAATATAGAACTTTTCTTTTTGTTACCAATAATAAAAGTTAGTATATTTGGTTTATTTGTGGGTTTTTTAACCTTTAAAGTGGACTAGCTTTTTTTGTTTTTTTAATGGGAAACTTGAAATTGATAAAGATGCAAGAGAATAGAAGAATGATTAATCTTTTAAAAGGTCTATGTCAGCTTTGTGGAAAGCTATTAAAATTTCTTATGTTTATAATATTTTTAGTCTATTCCTTTCTTCTTGAAATAAGCTATGATAGGTAAATAAAATTAATAAACTTTTTTGTAAACACCAATTTTAAGCAAGCATGCAGATACCAGCAAGTCTTTGATTTTTCCTCTTAAGCAGACAACATGTCTTATTTATTTCTAAACTAGTGCCAAGTGATGAACACATAAATGGTGAGTAGTGTTCTTAAAGTTTCAGAAAGTGGCTGTATGAAAGAACACTGATAAATTCAGTTGTGTCTTTAGAGGGATACTTCAGGAAATTGCGTTCCATTTCCTCCTTTGTGGACATCCACATCGGTTTTGGGCCTGGTCAGCCAGGACAGTTTTCTTTTTCTATAAAGTTTAATCCTTTGTAATTTTTCCCCATTTATATTTTGTTTTTATTGTACTTTGTATAATGTTTTCTGCCTGAGACTTGACTTTTTAAGATTTAATAACCTCTTAGCCAGAGATTCCAGAAATTTTCAGTATGAGGCTGTATTCTACACTACTTTTCAAACAGAATGCAAGGATAGCTGTTTTAGTGTGAGGAGAATAAGAACTGAGAGTTCTAGAAATAAAAATGGAAATGTTTTATGTACTGCTGAGACAGCACATCATGAGGCTAGAAAAATATGAAACGGTTGCTTTCCCCTTCATTCCTGCACTTTTCCCAAGAATCCATGATTTTTACTAACTTTTTCTGAATTAAATATTGTAACTTTTAATTAATGGATTTCTTAAGTTAGTGCCTTTTATTTTCCTTTCATAAATTTTTATACATCACTGGTGTAGAAAGTTAAGTTTGAAATAATGCTTTTTTTAAAACGACTTTCAAAGATACATGCTAGCACTATTAAGTCAGAAGTAGCTCCAGGAAATCCCCTTTATATAATGAAGCTATGAAAATAGTTAATGTTTATTGGGCCATGAGCTGTGGTTGATGATTTATAAACATTATCTTGAATCCCCACAATAACTTGAATGTATTACTATCATCACTTTATAGGCGAGGAGGCTGAGCTTTGGTGAGTTGCTGCCCAGAGTCACAGAGACAATGAAGGCTAAAGCTGGACTTGCATCCTGGTGGCCCTCTTCCACTGTGCCCTGCTGCCCCTCCAAGTCCTCCAGACCAGCTGTCCTCAGCTGCTGGGTGGTGACGTATTTCCAGGCCTGGCGGCTGTGAATTGGGTCACAGTTATTAATAATAGTTGAGGACTTTCTGATGGTCCATTGATAAAGAATCCGCCTGCCGATGCAGGGGACACAGCTTCGATCCCTAGTCCAGGAAGGTTTCATGTCCCATGGATCAGCTAAGCCCGTGTGCCACAACTACTGAGCACGTAGTCTAGAGCCAGAGCTTCGCAACAAGAGAAGCCACTGTGGTGAGACGCTCTTGCACGCAGCAGAGTAACCGCTGGTTGCTGCAACTGGAGAAAGCCTACTGACAGCAGTGAAGACCCAGCGTGGCCAAAAATTAATCAATAAAAAATAGGTGAAATGCTGAGGTTTTAAGTGGTGTTTTTAAATAAGTGGAGTTAATTCAGTATCCGCCCTCTAATGATGTCATTCTCACTTCCATTCCTATGTGCTTTTATTAAGTGGTGGAAGAGAAAGTTGGCGTTACATGCACTATGCCAGCAATTGTGAATAGCCCCACACAGGATAGGAAATCTATCTTGTTATGCTACCGCCAAGCTGGTTATTCATGAGCTGTGAACAGTTTTCACATATTCCTATTCTATTAGGAATACCATTGCAAAAGTAGTCTGTTTGCTTCCCTTCCATGTAGATTTTTTAAAAGATTATTCATAGTTCAAGGACACATATGGGAGTATGTTTTTGAACTCTTCATGCTGATCTAGATTGTTTCTCGATACTTTTCTCAATTATGAAATGTGACAGTGTTTTGCCAAAGAGCTTTCTAAACTATAGGATAAAAATATGAGGTATAATTATAATTTTAGAGTTGTAGAATTTTTTAAGTTCAACCCTGCTGTGGACTAGTAGGCCGAACCCTTAGATACAGCTTGTAGACCTCTAGGTTTTAAATTTGAAACCCAGTTTAGAGATATTTTAACTTTTTTTCTTTTTTTCTATATCCCAGAGGCCTTGTGATGTAAGTCCATCTGTCTTGCATAATTTTCTGGTGCTCTGGCCGAAAGAATCCAGGTTTCTGCTACGAAGATCTTGTTTTCTTCCCCTCTTTATCTCCCTCTTTTCTAGTACAGGACACGCCTACTGTCATTTATTTAACACAGAAAATTATTCTATAGTTTGAAGAAATATCATGTAGAACTGGTATCTAAATTAAGTTTCAGATAGTCATCATGGCACAAGTTTGCTCACAGGCCAGGTTTTTGTACTTTTTTCCCCCCAATTCGTTCTTCAGAGATCACCCTTATTTTCACTTTAGTCCTCATGAAGCCACAGCTTGCTCTTTTGGTTCTTTTGTCTGTAATAATGGGGAGAAGCTTTTTTTTTTTTTTTTTTGGCATAATTTTTAATTGTCATTAAAATCTCATAGGGAAGAAATTCTGAGGTCTCACTGAATCCTCCAGTTACCTTCATCCTTAGCAGAACAAGGAGGAGTTTTTATTTTATTTTTTTTGGCCTCACTTTGTGGCTTGTGGGATATTTATTCCCTGACCAAAGATGGAACTCCAGCCCAGCAGTGAAAGCACCAGGTCCTAACCACTGGACTGCCAGGGGATCCCCAGGGAGGAGTTCTTATTTCCCACAGCTATTCAGGTTTCATACTTTTTGTTTCTAGTATCCTTTCCATTTCCCTCCTTTTTCTTCCCTCATAGTCTTTTGGGAAAACAGGGACAGTCTGCTAGATCAACAGTCTTTCTCTATATTAAAATTACATATTTTTTTCTCCCAGGACTAAAATAACAGATCATGTCCCTATAGGCAGATGAAACATGATTGTTTCATAATCATCCCATTCAGTCGGTTCATTTCAGTCGCTCAGTTGTGTCTGACTCTTTGCAACCTCGTGAATTGCAGCACGCCAGGCCTCCCTGTCCATCACAAACTCCTGGAAGTCCTCCCTGTTATAAGAATCAACACCAACATATCAACTGGAATTCCATGAGAATAATGTATTGACTTTAATAAGAGTAGTTTGGGCAGTAGGAATTTAGGACTGTGATTGAGTTTGATCCCCGGGTTGGAAAGATCCCCTCGAGAAGGAAACGGCAACCCACTCCAGTATTCTTGCCATGGACAGAGCAGGGGGTGATAGTCCATGGGGTTGCAAGAGAGTCTTGTCGACTTAGTGACTAAAAACAACAACATATGTTTAAAGTTTATGGATGATGCACTTCTAGCACCACGTTTTGTTTTACTTTCTTGGTTAATTTGCTTCATTTTAAGTTTAATCCTAACTTTTAAGGAAATTTAAATGGCTGGGGTAACAAGATAATAAATTGTTTAAAAATATTTCCCCATCTATGTCAGGTATGTTCTTTTTCCGAATAAATAAACTTTTGTTCAGATTTTAAAATATTCTGGCTCAGCTCCAGGGAAATGAGCTTTGGTACTTGACTGTTCGCTTTGTGCCATTGTTCGTTAGAACAGTGACTGTGATTTCACAGTTTATTAAAACAAAAGCATTGGTACCGTTGAGGTGATTTGATTATGCCAAAATAGGTTATTTTGTTTAGTTGTTCTCACTCCTGTCTGGCAGTGCTTATTTTTCCATTGGCAGCCCTGTTGTAATTCTGTTTTAAATAAATACCTGATAGCTGTGTGGGCTCGAACGTAAAATCTTTCTTATTCCTCACAGTGAAGGATTAAGAGGTCTCATTTACTGTGAAGCACTAGTAAGCTGTCTTGTCCCTGGTAGAAGGAGCCACAGGGCAGAGAGGTAAAGTATGTATGTAGAGAGGGTGGAAGGTAATGGAAAACAAAAATTTAAAACCTTACTTATTATTCCGAAATCTTCTTTTCCTGATCTTGCTGATCTGGTACTGTTACCCTGTCTTCTGGAACACAGTTTTGTGGTTGGAGTGTGATAAATGGTACACAGATATCTAGACAGATGCCCTAGATCCTGGAGTTCCCACAGTAATTGTGTGAGAGAAGTCATTACAGAGTCTCCTGTACAAATGTCACACCTGCTGAAAGTTTAACAGAATCGTAGTCACTCTTCCCTGGAATGAAATCTCCTGTAACCGAAATAAAAATGTAGCTTTTTCTGAATGTGGCCATAAGGTCAAGAAGTAGACATATTTTGTTGAATCATTAGGGAGTAGAAGCCTTGCTGTGAAATGTCTGTTGACATGTATGCATATTTAGTATTTATTTCTGTGCCCCAGTGAACCCTGCTGAATAGATCAGGTGACAGCTTTTATCTGAAAGTTAGTCTTTGAGGGGCAGCTGAAGCATGGGCCTGTGAGTGTGAGGGATTGGTGTTTTTTCAATGTCGGGGAAAGAAGTAACTTCTTAAATTCCTTGCTCTTAAAAATAAGGAATATTTTCATAAAATTCAGATTTGCTCTGGGACTTAAAGGAAATGGTTGTATTATTTTAATGTGTGTGACTGAATAGTTTTTTAATGTCTTCTGAAATAATGAGATATAGGCTCCTCTCAAGTGTGGGAACTGTTTTGCACCCTGTTCCCCTGTTCGCTGACCTCTGCCTTTTGACCCTGCTGCTTTGTGACGAGATTATGGGCCTTTGAGCTTTTCACCAGTCCACCCAGACTTACGTTTCGTTACACAGAAACATAAAGCTTTAAGCTTCCTTAAAAGATGTTCTTAGAATTGAGGCGAACATTCAGATTTAATTGTGGGCATGAGCTTTTATAAATATTTTTTCTTTAAAAAGTTTGTTTTTTTCTGTCCAAAGTATTATATATTTTCTAATAGGAACTTTAGAGTTTTGTAGATGTATATATGACTAAATATGTTTTTTTCCCCCTTCAGAGTAAAGTGTCACAAAGTAACAGTGTTTATTTAGGGAGAGACTTAAAATTCAAGTTTTCTAGCTTAAGGGAACCAAGGGATACCCAACTATTTGCTCTCCATTGTTGTCTTTTTAGGCATGAGAAGTTAAAAATCTGTATTTGGAGAGTGTTATACAAGAGCAACAAATCAAATACTTCCAGAGAGAATCAATGCTTTTACCTGTTAATCTTACAGTAAATACTTTTTAGACACCTTGCCAGATGCCCAAAATAGAGAAGGAAGAAAATCAGGAACAGACAAAAAGAGATAAACTCATTTAGTTTTGCAACTTATTTGTAGTTAATGTGATAGTTTTTGTTTTGTTTTTGGAAAGAGGGTAAATTTAGTGTCAAAAATAAAGGTTTGTTGATTGTTTGTATATTTTATTACTGTTTTACATACTGTCTTCAAGATTATCCAGAAAACTATGCATTTGATCTTCAAACATTTTCTGAAGAATGTCTGTTTACACGCTGTCCGAAGGATTTATAGTAATGAAGCTTTTGGACTTTTGTTTACATGGCATTTTCCTGCTACTGAATATCCTACCAAAGTGAGGATAAGCAAAACAATTGTCTTGAGATAATAAAAGACAAAGTGCTTTTTTAAAAAAAACATATGGCTTTTAAATTATAAAAATAATGTATGTTCAATTTAAAAACTGAAGTGGGTAGAGGATTGTAACAAGCATTTGTTATCCCAGAGGGGTGGAATTTAAAATAAGAATAGAAGTTTTGATTTCTGATCACCAGTTAGAAGCCACAGTGATCGTTTTACTAAGGTGTTGTGGTTAAATGAGCTGAGCAGTAATCTGAGAAACACGTAAGATTTTCTTTTGTCCAAGTCATTGCCATTGATTTAGTAAGACAGTTGTGATGACCTCTGTGAAGAACTGTTGAAGGAGTGAATGAATAAATAATATGGAGTTGTCTACCTAGGTGTTTACTTTGAGGGATAAAAATTAAATACTTAGTACTTACAACAGAATTTTTAAAAAACCAAAATCCTCTATAAGATCAGTAATTACAATGAAATAGGAAAAGAAATAGTGGCTTTGAATCTTAAGAGTTTGACATTAATATATATTTTTTCATTATGGAAAAAGAAAAGTGACAAATGAGATAGGTAGAGCAAGGAGAAACTGGTAAGCAAAAGAGGCGGCTTGGTAACAAATGAGGTAAACTCTTGATCTCCATCTTACTGGGAATCCAGTTTATTTATAGTCACGTAGTGGAATGGGAATGTGTTTAGATGGCATAAGAAACTTCTGATGGAAAGGCTGCTTGTCCCCCCTCAGGTTGCTGAGCCTGGAAGCAGCAGCAGATCTGACACTTGTCCCGCACAGCTCCCGGCCTGTCTCCCAGGGAGGGCTGTGTAAACGTTTCAGGAGCAGTGCTGGCCCTGGCTGCGGAGAGGGCTTGCTATTTCCTTTTTCATGTAGCAGAATGATGATAACAGGGACAGTCTTTTGATTGTCTTGCAGTGTTTGGGCTGTTAGTTCTTTTAGATCTTTTCTGTTAACTACTTTCCTCCTAAAAGATACTTAGTCAGATGTTTAAAGTCATATGTTTAACTAACCAACCAGAGACCTTCACATACCAAAAGGGGGATGTTTGTCATCGTAACTGAAAAAAGCTTTACAAGAACAGATGTGTTGCTCTCATTTTCTTTAAACCTGTCCGTTTCCTGCCGTGAATGTGAGTTTTGTCAATAATGACTATGCATTCTAAAAATTGTATGAGTAAATGAGGCAAAACGCTTTCTCCAAGAGAAATTTTTTTAAGGGGAGAGAGAGACAGATAAGGAGGGAGGGAGGGAGAGAGGGAGAGAGGACTTTAGTTCTTATCTGGAGAGGTATTATTTGCATTTTTGTTTCTGTTTAGTTATTTTTATTTTTTTAGGATGGGCTGAATTGAGGTGAATTTTAGTTGTTCTAAGGTCTGTGTGTAGCGGTGATTCTTGAAAATTTTTTTTGAGAATATTAACACATTCACAAAAGAAAGTAGAGAGGCAAACCATGGTGAAGAGAGGGTTTATTTATGCCCAGGTCTCTGCTCCCACTTTTTGTTTCTATAACTGGATATGTACCTTATCCACTTAAAAAGAGGTATATAGACTAGCTTCCTTTAAGCATCTCATACAATGGAGATGAGTCTAGCTTTTAGAAGTTTTTTCTGTCAGTTAGAATGCTTGTGACTATAGGTCAAAGAGGACCTGAGAAATGAAGGAATTTGACTGGTGCACACAACAGTTTTCTTCGGGAGGAGGTGATCAGGTCTAGTTTGAACAGAGCACTCGTCCCAGTTCACTGCAGTTCTTTACGCTCTGTCTGTCCCCAGTGTTTACTTCCTCTTCAGTTTGGCTTCCTTCATGGTATTAAAATGGCTTCACATTTGCACCTCATGTCTTCCCTAGGGGAGATTTAACTTTTCCTCCTCCACTCCCCACTCATGTCTGAAATAAGAACCTGGGTCTTTGCTATGACCGGTCCACTTTAGGTCACACTGCCTTGAGGGCATCCTTGAACCATTAGTGTGGCCAAGGAAAATGGGGTTAAGCTGACTGTTTAGAGACCAGTTTGGAATGAAAGTATAGGACCTCTTCACAATGGAAGAGTGGAGGATTGGCTGCTGAAGTGCAGCCTCTTTGAATGCTAGACTTTGAAGACAGAATGTGCTTCTGGGCTGAGTTCTAAGAATATCACTCTGGATGAGGGGTTAGAATAGAATTAAACTGGGGAGAAACTAGAGAAGGGGAACCAATTAGATTGTTTTACAAAACAAACTAGAGAGGAAGGGCCTGAATTAGGGTAGTGGCGGTGGGAGTAAAGAAGCAAGGATGGATGTAGGAAACAGAATAGACATACACTAGTGTATGTGAGGTTAAAGGGAGGTGAGATGCACATGACTAGACTTTGCTCCCCGGGCAACAGGGCTCTAAGAGTGTCATTCATAGCAGGAACACAGGAGGAAATAAGTTTGAGAGACGGAGATGAGTTTAGTTTTGAATTTGTGGTAGTGATGGTGCTGGTGTGATGTTATTTTTCTTTATATTGGGGTGGACTGAAACCACATTCTCCACATCTTATAATAATAGTGATTAACTGTTAAAGGGTGTGTGTGTGTGTGTGTGTGTGTGTGTGCAAGTATTGGAACTAGAACTTGAATTCAGGGCTTCAGACCCAGAATTCCATAGCCTTTATATTATGTCACACTTACCACTATTTATAGACATAACTCATGCACTCTTTATTCTCCTTTTCTCTCCCTCCTTTTTTTCCTTAGAGCCAAGAATGTATGTATGTTCATTTAAATCTCTGTTTTTAAACATGAAGTATTAAAAAATACCATAGGGACTTCACAGGTGCTCCAGTGGTTAAGACTCCGAGCTTTCACTGCAGGGGGTGGGGATTAGATCCTTGGTCAGGAAACTAAGATCCCTCATGCTGTGTGGTGCAGCCAAAACAAAGCAAAATTATTATTAAGGAAAATATGGAAACTGCCCAGGACACAAGCTGAGAGACGTGTTTTTTGAGTTAGGATAATTCATTGGGCATTAATTAGTGAATAATTTACCTTTCTCCCCAGCGCTTCAGTTCGTAGTTAAATGCACAGCTTTTGTGGCAGGCTTTAGTAGAGCATTTAGAACGCATCTGTATTCTTCAGCTGTGAGGCAGTGAACCATATGCTGCATAAACTCTCTGGAGTTTGTACAGCAAACAACTCCCTCACCAGTTTGTAAGTGCTTGTACAGGGTTCTAGGCATTCCTGCCTAGAACATTCAGGCCTTTTGTTACTGCGGTAGAGCTCTGCCTACCAGTGGGCTGAAGCTGCATGTGTAGTGCGTACTGTAGAGGCTGGTAAGATATAATCGCTCAATAAACAGTAGCGACTACCCTTATTAACATATTGATTGGATTAAACCCCAGACACTGGTGAGGTTTAAGGTGTTTCTGGAACTCTCCTTTAGACATTAAAAGATAGTCCCTAGGGCTGTGTCCTTTCTTTAAAATGACAGCTAATTTTATCCATTATTTTTGTTTTTAAATGTTTATTGATTGATTGATTTGGCTGCCTCGGGTCCCTGTTGTGTCATGTGGGATCTTTCACAGTGTCGGGCAGACTCTCTGGTCGCTGTGTGTGTGTTCAGTAGTCGTGGCCTGTGGGCTCCCTAGTTGTAGCACACAGCTTGGTTGCTCGATGGCCTGTGGGATCTTAGTTCCCTGACAAGGGATCAAACCCTTATCCTCTGCTTTGCAAGGTGGATTCTTCACCACTGGACTGCCAGGGAAGTCCATAATTATTTTTGAAATAGATAATATACTCATGTGGTATCATTTTTAGAAGATACAAAAAGATTACATTAAACAATATGTCCCTTTTCCCAGCTGTCTAGTTCCTTTCCTCGAGGCAACTTTAGTTATCACTTTCTTGTGTATCCTTCTAGAGACATACTATGTTCCATGACATGTTTCTTATCAGTTTCAGAGTGTACTCTTAACCTCTGATCTTTGATATATTTCTCTTATCCATATTAATTGCCCTTTTACCCCACTTTAATGAGTAACATTAATGATAAAGATATTGCCCAAGTTATATTTTTTATTGCTTATAGCAGGTCAGGTACTAACCCTGGCTTGCTGTTGGCAGTCATGTTCAGAGATTTTAAGTAATATGCCTAAATTTGCATTGCTTGTGGTAAAAAAAGAACCAGAAAGGGTCTTCTGGGTTCAAATTTAAGCCCCTTTTCCTACAGAAGAACTTAACAGTTTTCATGAGTAAAAGAGCCCACCCCTTTAATCTGATGGAAAGTATGGCACTTACATTGTACTTAAAAAGAATCATAATAAACTCCTTAAACTTAAATCACATTCTGAATGAACACAGGACCAACTTTGGGCTGTTGTACACATGAGAATTACAGATTTTATTGGTTGACCATCTGTTTTAGGGATAGATTATCTACACATACAGACATGATTTTTGTGTGTGTGTGCACTTTGCTTTATTACTTTTCATCTTATGGACTGTTTTTTTTTTTTTACACTGTGTCCAGCAGATCTGTTGATGCCATTTTTCCAATAGCAGCTGCTCACTTTCTGTCCCTTTGTCACATTTGGTAATTGAAGTATTTCAGACTTTTTCATTATTACTGTAATATTTGTTATGGTGACCTGTGATAAGTGTCTTTGATGTTACTATTGTAATTGCATCACTAACCAAGCCCATGTAAGATAGAACTTAATCGATGTATGTGTGTATTCTGACTGCTGTTTAAATCCACTCTTCCCCTGTGTCTCTCCCTCTCCTCAGGCCTCCCTGTTTCCTGAGACACAGCAATATGGAAATTAGGCCAGGAAACCCTACAATGGCCTCTGATGTTCAAGTGAAAGAAAGAGTTGCATGTCTCCTGTTTTAAATCAAAAGCTAGAAATGAGTAAGCTTAGTGAGAAAGGCAAGAGCCGAGGCAAACAGAAAGCCAGGTCCCTGTGCCTAACAGTTAGCCAAGCTGTGAATGCAAAGGAAAACGTCCTGAAGGAACTTGAAGGTTCTCCTCTAGTGACTGCATGAATGATGAGAGTGAAGCAGCTTTATTGCTGATGTGTAGAAAGTTGTGGTGATCTGGATAGAAAAACAGGCCGCAACGTTCCCTTAAACCAAAGCCTAATTCGGAGCAAGGCCTTAACTCTCTTAAATTCTCTGAAGGCTGAGAGAGGTGAGGAAGCTGCTGAAGAAAAGTTAGAAACTAGCAAAGGTTGGTTCATAAGGTTTAAGGAAAGAAGCCATCTCCCTAACATAAAAGTGCGAGGTGAGGAAGCAAGTGGTAATGTAGAAACTGAAGCTGTTTATCCAGAAGCTATTGCTCAGATAATTAATGGAAGTGACTACACTAAACAACAGATTTTCAGTGTAGATAAAGCAGCTTTCTATTTGAAGAAGATATCATGTAGGACTTTCATAGCTGGAGAGGAGAAGTCAGTGCCTGGCTTCAAAGAATGGGCTGACTCTTTTGTTAGGGGCTGATGTAGCTGGTGACTTGAAGTTGAAGGCAGTACTCATTTACTATTCTGAAAATCCTAGGACCCTTAAGAATATGCTAAATCTACTCTGCCTGTGCTCTGTAAATGGAACAACAAAGACAGCATCTGTTTACAACATGGTTTACTGATTATCTTAAGTCCACTGTTGAGACCTGATGAGAAAAGAAGATTCCTTTCAAAATATTGCTGCTCACTTGACTATGCACCTGGTCACCCAAGAACTGTCAATGAGAATTCATGTTGTTTTCATATCTGCTAACACAGCATTCATTATACAACTTATGGATCAAGGAGTAATTCTGACTTTCAAGTCTTATTATTTAAGAAGTACATTTCATAAGACTATAGCTGCCAAAAACAGTGTTTCTTCTGCTGGAACTGGGTAATGTCAATTAAAAACCTTCTGGAAGGGATTCACTATTCTAGATGCCATTAAGGACATTTGTGATTTATGGAAAGAGGGAAAAATACCAACATTTATAGGAGTTTGAAAGAAGTCAGTTCCAGCTTTCATGGATGATTTGGTGTGGAAATAGCAAGATAAGTAGAATTAGAAGTGGAACCTGAAGATATAACTGGGTTTCTGTAATTTCATGATAAAACTTGGATGGATGAGCAACTGTTTCTTACGGATAAACAAATTGGTTTCTGGAAATGGAATCTACTCCTGGTGAAGATGCTGTGAAGATTGTTGAAATGACATATTACATAAACTGAGTTGATAAAGCAGCAGCAGGATTTGACAGAATTAACTCCAATTTTTAAAGTATTCTCACTGTGGGTAAAATGCTATCAAACAGCATTGCATACTACAGAGAAATCATTCAGGAAAGGATGGGGCAAACTTTACTGTTGTATTATTTTAAGGAGTTGCCACAGAAAATTCCATGGTGGTCCGGTAGTTAAGATTCTGAGCTTTCATGGCTGAGGGTGTGGGTTTGATCCCTGGTAGGGGAACTAAGATCCCACAAGTCACACAGTGCAGCCAAAAACTAAAAACTAAAACAAAAGAAACTGCTGCAGCCACCCAAGCCTTTAACCATCCACCACCTGATCAGTCAGCAGCTATCAGCCTCGGGACAAGAACCTCCACAGAAAAAAGATTGCAACTCACTGAAGACTCAGATGATGGATAGCACTTTTAGCGATAAAGAATTTTTAAATTATGGTATGCACATTGTTTTTTTTAGGCATAGTGCTGCTGCACACTTAGACTACAGGATAGTGTAGCTGTAACTTTACTATATGCTGGAGAACCTAGAAGAATATTAGCTTCAGTGCTGATAGTCTGGAACCAGACCTACAGTATCTTGGAGGTATGCCTCTGATTGACCAAAGACACCCACATACGCAAGACTTACATATGTATGTCGGAAGGGCTCAACAGCATAAATGTAAAAGGACTCAATAGATATAATCCTTTCTTTTTTTCCCCTTCATATTAAGTATCTTCAGGGCTTCCCCAGTAGCTCAGCTTGTAAAGAATCCGCTGGCAGTGCAGGAGACCCCGGTTCAATTCCTGGTCAGGAAGATCCCCAGGAGAAGAGAACAGCTACCCACTCCAATATTCTTGCCTGGAGAATTCCATGGACAGAGGAACCTAGCAGGCTACAGGCTCAGTCAAAAGGGCTATATGTCGGTCAGAAGGGATCAATGACATAAATGTAAAAGGACTCAATAGATATAATCCTTTCTTTTTTTCTTTCATTTTAAGTGTCTTCATATTTATTTATTTTTTTTTTATAGTGAAAGCCCAGTAGTTGCAATAGCATAGTTTTAGACAAGCATATTGTTTCAGATTCCATTTCAAATTACAGAGAAATGCCTGGAATCTCATTAACTGTGCTTTAACACATTTAACACAAATTTTCATGTTTATGCCTAACTGCAGTTGCATCCTTCCTTGCTGACACCAGTATCCCCTGGGTGGGCCTCAAAGCCTATGAGACTGGCTGGCCAAGTATGGCAAAATAACAAAGGACTGGAAAATAAGATTATTCTTTCTTTTAATAGATACTTGAAAATAATTCAGAAGTAGAACTACATGTGCTGCATTGATGAAAATTTTACTTTAAAAAACTTTATTATCAGGAATTTCCTGGCTGTCCAGTGGTTTCACTGCTGAGGGCCTGGGTTCAATCCCTGGTTGGGACTAAGATCCCGCAAGCCACACCTTCCAGCCAAAGCAAACAATATTATCTAAAGAAGTACAGAACACACGTTTGATTAACCTTTTTCTTTGGTAAGATGCATTTCTATAAATCATGTGACATCACCTTGATTTCATGGAGTCTTGGTATGCTGAATGGACGTTTTGGTGGATTTTGGTAGTTAAGTAGGAAATTAGGCAGTGTAGAGTATATTTTGTTCTGTCTCCTTAGGAAGGAAAAAAAAAAAAAACAGGCCAAAACAACAAAAACTAAATCCCTCATTAGTATGGAGGGTTTAACACATACTTGAGAAAGAGTAGTTTAATGAACCCTCATGTGCCTCCATGGACAGAGGAGCCTGGTGGGCTGTAGTCCATGGGGTCACAAAGAGTCGGACATGACTGAGTGATTAAAAATGCACAAACATATGTGCCCATCAGCTTACTAGCATATTATTTTAGCTTCTCCCTCTTTCCTCCTACCTACCAGTATAGAATTACTTGAAATAAATGCCATATATTGTCATTTCAACCACAATCTTTTAAATGTTACTCTAAAGATTAGTACTTTTTTTTTTCATTTATTTTTATTAGTTGGAGGCTAATTTACAATATTATAGTGGTTTTGTCATACGTTGACATGAATCAGCCATGGATTTACATGTGTTCCCCATCCCGATCCCCTCTCCCACCTCCCTCCCCATCCCATCCCTCTGGGTCTTCCTAGTGCACCAACCCTGAGCACTTGTCTCATGCATCCAACCTGGGCTGGTGATCTGTTTCACCCTTGATAGTATACTTGTTTCAATGCTGTTCTCTCAGAACATCCCACCCTCGCCTTCTCCCACAGAGTCCCAAAGTCTGTTCTGTACATCTGTGTCTCTTTTTCTGTTTTGCATATTGGGTTATCGTTATCATCTTTTTAAATTCCACATATATGCGTTAGTATACTGTATTGGTCTTTATCTTTCTGACTTACTTCACTCTATATAATGGGCTCCAGTTTCATCCATCTCATTAGAACTGACTCAAATGAATTCTTTTTAATGGCTGAGTAATATTCCATAATGTATAAAAATATGGAATGCTTCACAAATTTGCATGTCATCCTTGTGCAGGGGCCATGTTAATCTTCTCTGTATCGTTCCAATTTTAGTATATGTGCTGCCGAAGTGAGCACAAGATTAGTACTCTTTTATGTACACTTTTAGTAAAATGAATTTTGGTTTTCTATTTAATCTTCAGATCCCAATTGCAGTTTATGTGATAGATAAACAATATGAAATGTCTCATTAATAAAATGTAGTAATTAAATCTAGAAGTAAATCTTTTAACATTTTGAAAGTTAAATTGACATAGATTTTAAAGATGTGACTAATCTGGGGGGGGGGGGGTGGGCCACACCATGTGACATGTGGGATCTTAGTGCCCAGACTAGGACTCAAACCTGTTCCCCCTGTGGTAAAAGTGTGGAGTCCTAACCACTCAACTGCCAGGGAATTCCCAAGATGTAACTAATTATTTAAAGCACCAATGTTATTCTGGCTTAGAAATTTAGACCTTTTTTTGCTGATCTTTTTCTACTTCTTTTTTTATAATTGAGATTTAGTTGATTTACAGTATCATAAATTTCAGGTAATTTTCAAGAAAATTAGATACCAAGAGAACATTTCATGCAAAGATGGGTACAGTAAAGGACAGAAATGGTATGGACCTAACAGAAGCAGAAGATATTAAGAAAAGGTTGCAAGAATACACAGAAGAACTATACAAAAAAGATCTTAATGACCCAGATAATCACGATGCTGTGATCAGTCACCTAGAGTCAGACATCCTAAAATGCGAAGTCAGGTGGGCCTTACAAACTACGAATAAAGCTAGTGGAGGTGATGGAATTCCAGTTGAGCTATTTCAAATCCTGAAAGATGATGCTGTGAAAGTGCTGCACTCAACATGCCAGCAAATTTGGAAAACTCAGGAGTGGCCACAGGACTGGAAAAGGTCAGTTTTCATTAAAGTCCCAAAGAAAAGCAGTGCCAGAGAATGTTCAAACTACTGCACAGTTGCACTCATCTCACATGCTATCAAAGTAATGCTCAAAATTCTCCAAGCCAGGCTTCGACAGTACATGAACCAAGAACTTCCAGGTGTTCAAGCTGGATTTAGAAAAAGCAGAGGAACCAGAGATCAAATTGCCAACATCCATTGGATCATCGAAAATGCAAGAGTTCCAGAAAAACATCTATTTCTGCTTTATTGACTACACCAAAGCCTTTGACTGTGTGGATCACAACAAACTGGAAAATTCTTCAAGAGATGGGAATACCAGACCACCTTATCGGCCTCCTGAGATATCTGTATGCAGGTCAAGTAGCAACAGTTAGAATCAGATTTGGAACAACAGACTGGTTCCAAATCAGGAAAGGAGTACATCAGGGCTGTATATTGTCACCCTGCTTATTTAACTTATATGCAGAGTACATCATGAGGAATGCTGGACTGGATGAAGCACAAGCTGGAGTCAAGATTGCTGGGAGAAATATCAGTAACCTCAGATATGCAGATGATGCCATCCTTATGGCAGAAAGCAAAGAAGAACTAAACAGCCTCTTGATGGAAGTGAAAGAGGAGAGTGAAGAAGTTGGCTTAAAACTCAACATTCAAAAAATGAAGATCATGGCATCCACTCTCACCATTCATGGCAAATAGATGGGGAAACAGTGGAAACAGTGACAAACTTTATTTTATTGGGCTCCAAAATCACTGCAGATGGTGGCTGTAGCCATGAAATTAAAAGACGCTTGCTCCTTGGAAGAAAAGTTATGACCAACCTAGACAGTATTTTAAAAAGCAGAGATAGGAGAAGGAGATGGCAACCCATTCCAGTATTCTTGCCTGGAAAAGTCCATGGACAGAGGAGTCTGGCGGGCTGCAGTCCATGGGGTTACATGACTGCGCATGTGTGCACGAGGGTGGAGGGAAATGCGTTGGTAGCAATAAAGTGGTAGAGCTAAAAAAAAAAAAAAAGCAGAGATAATACTTTGCCAACACAGGTCTGTCTAGTCAAAGCTGTGGTTTTTCCAGTAGTTGTGTATGGATGTGAGATTTGGACCATAAAGAAAGCTGAGCACCAAAGAATTGGATACCTTCGAACTGTGGTGTTGGAGAATACTCTTGAGATTCCCTTGGACTGCAAGGAGATCAAACGAGTCAATCCTAAAGGAAATCAGTCCTGAATATTCATTGATGCTGAAGCTGAAATTCCAATATTTTGGCCACCTGATGCGAAGAGCTGACTCACTGAAAAAGACCCCAATGCTGGGAAAGATTGAAGGCAGGAGAAGGGGGCGACAGAGGATGAGACGGTTGGATGGTATCACCGACTTGATGGACATGAGTTTGAGCAAGCTCCGGGAGTTGGTGATGGACAGGGAAGCCTGGTGTGCTACAGTCCACAGGGTCGCAAAGAGCCAGACATGACTGAACGACTGAATTGAACTGAAAGAGAATGCTTCACTTATTATGAAATATTGACTGTATTCTCTGCATTGTAAAATAAAAGGCTCTTTCTATTAACATCTGTTATAAGTAAGCTGTCAGTAGGGCCACTTGCTTGTATTAGTTAACTATCGCGATGGAACAAATTATCCTAATATTTAGCACTGAACAGAAGTGTTTATTATCTTGCATACTTTCTGAGGGTCAGAGATCCAGGGGGCGCTTAACTGGATGGTTCTGGCTCAGAGTCTGTCTATTACAAGGTTGCAGTCAAGCTGCTGGCAGGGAGTGCAGTCACCCCAAGGCCCTGCCCAACTGTTCCTGAAGAGTCTGCTTCTAAACTCAGTTGTGTAACTGTTAGCAGCCTGTTTCTTACCACTTGGGCCTCTTTGTAGGCTGCCTGTTCGTCCTAATTACACGACTGCTGACTTCCCTCAGAGCAAGTGGTGAGAGAGACAGACAATCACAGATAGACTGATGGAGAGGGGGCTTATCATGGAATCTGTGGGGTTTTTTATACCTTATCTCAGAAGTGGCATACCATGGTTCCTGTCTTATGTGTAGGACCCACAGTCCTGCCCTGGTTCAGTGTGAGAGGGTATCCTCAGGGCTGTGAATGTTGTCAGATGACGGGGATTGAGCTGTCTTGTAGGTTGGCTACCACAATGATTTTGGCAATATTAAAGCCTTTAAATTTCTGATTTAGGACTTAAAACCTTCAGCAGTGATTTTAAATAGAATGTGTCAAAGCTGTGGTAGTAGTGTGCAGGATTTTGAGCAATCTGTATTTGAAAGAGATAATACTGATCTGCTGTTTCAGAGAGGCATAGCGAGCAGAATTTGAGTGCAGGCTCTGAAGCAGACTGCTTTGGGCAAGGCACTTAAATTTCCTCTACCTGATAATAATAGAACTCTAACTCCTCTTGGGATTTGCTGGTCAAATGCTTAGAACAGTGCCTGGCACATGAAAATGAAAGTGAAAGTCACTTATTTGTGTCCAACTCTTTGCGACGGCTTGGACTGTACAGTCCATGGAGCTCTCCAGACCAGAATATTGGAATGGTAGCCTTTCCTTTCTCCAGGCGATCTTCCCAACCCAGGGATCAAACCCAGGTCTCCTGCAGGCAGATTCTTTACCAACTGAGCTATTCTGGGCACACAGTAGGCACTTAAATCTTATTTGTAATTTTAATTTTTATTGTTAAAAGAGCTTGAGTGAATTCAGCTGCTTTTGTCTCTGGAACATAGGTTAGAGTGTTGGAAGATGAGTCTGGAGAGGTAGGCAGGGACCTGTGTGCTCTGGGAAGGATGAAGCTTCACCTCTACTAGCTAAGCAGAGCTGATTTGTATTTATGCCTGATAACGCTTGGCAATTAGTGTTTATTTTAAACTACTTTGTTTAGAAAAGAGTAGTTAGGATTTTCTAGCACTTCCTTTGTTCATTTTTGCTTCAGTAATAACACCTAGACTCATACTTTGTCCTCAGCAGTACAGAGGATACAGGTATTCTTTTCTTTTCTTTAAAAATTAAAAAAAACACCAAACCAACAAACAGTCCCATTTGAAAGAGAAACGATGGTGGTATCGCTCTTTAAAAAAGGAAAATGAAAAAAGATGAAAAGGGTGGTAGTAGAAGGGAACTGAAAAGTGCTTGATAAATTATGTAAGGAAGCTTTTAGCTTTGGTCAGAAATTTAGTTGTTAGCCAGCTGCAAGCAAACCCATCTGGCACCCTTTTTCATTATTCTTCTGAAATATTCATGGGCTCTAACAGGCCTGCCTTGTTTCCATTAGTTCCTCACATATTCTCATGTTTGGTAGCCAATCTGGAGTTGCAGTGAGTTGCCCTTGTTTTGTTTCCTTGTTGCTGTGGATGTAATCAATAAAGAATAGACACCCAAGGAAAACTTTGTGTATACTCAAATTCTCTTGAAAAATAAACTGTGAGCCAAATTAAATAATGTAGGATTTGAACAAAGTAATCACTACAGTTCATTATGCTTAAAAGTATCTATGATACTCTGAGCATTTCTGAATTATGCATCTCTTTTGATCATCAGCAGTACCATTCATGTTCATTAAAGAAATTTTATTTTTTATTTAGAGAGTATAGGATTAGTAAAGTAAACTTTAAAAAATTGTTTGTAAAGGTATTTGCATGTTTCTTATTTCTCAGAGATCTCTTGGAGTCATTTAGAATGTAGGTCAAGAGAATATAAGCAATCCTTTTATATTTTAAAATTAGCTTCTTTATTGAAGTATAGTTGGTTTATAATATTAATTTCAGGTATAATACAGTGATTCAGTATTTTACAGATTAAACTCCATTTAAATAATGGCTGTATTTCCTTGTGCTGTACACTGTGTTCTGTTGCTTATCTATTTTATACAAGTAGTTTGTATCTCTTAGTTCCAGACTCCTAACTTGTCCCCCTTCTCTTTCCTCTCCCACTAACCACTAGTTAGTTCTCTGTGTCTGTAAGTCTGTTTCTTTTTTGTTATATATATTTGTTTGCTTTTTTTTTAGATTCCAGGTATAAGAGATAAGAGTATTTGTCTTTCTCTGTCTAACTTGAACATTAGAGTGCATGTATCTTTTTGAACTAGTGTTTTCATTTTTTTGGATATGTACTCAGGAATGAAATTGCTTTATTATGTGGTAGTCCTATTTTTAATTTTTTTTCCTATTTTTAATTTTTTGAGCAATCTCCATACTGTTTTCCACAGTGTCTGTACCAGTTTACATCCTTACCATCAGTGCACAAGGGTTCCCTTTTCTCTACATCCTTATTTCTTGTCTTTCTAATGATAGCCTTTCTGATAGGTGTGAGGTGATATCTCACTGTGGTTTTGATTTTCATTTCCCTGATGATTAGTGATGTTAAGCATCTTTTTATGTGCTTATTGGCCATCAGTATGTTTTTGGAAAAAATGTCAATTCAGAGCTTCTGCCCATTTTTTAAATTGGATTGTTCAGGGTTGTTGTTTTTTTTAATATTGGATTATATGAGCTGTTTATATATATTGGGTATTAACCCCTTATCAGTCATATCATTTGCAAATATCTTCTCCCTTTCAGTAGATTGTTTAACTTCTTTTACCCCATATCATTGATATTGGAATTGTTTTTAATATTCAGAAAAATGTTCTGAAAACTGGTCATATAAATTTCTCTCCAGGTTCACAAAAGTGCTCTTTTTACACATCTGTTATAGTTATTCCCATTTTTCTCTCCCCCCACCTTTTTATTTGGCTTGCTGTTACTGTTTTATCTCAAATTCTTTAATGTGGGCTTTAATGGAGGGATATCCAGCACTTTGGAGGGGATATTGATGTCTTAAAAGGGCTGTCTTGTGAGAAGCTTAAGAGCCCCCTTACTCCGTGCTTCTTTTTTTTAAAAAAATTTTGTTTTTGTTTTTAATTTTATTTTTTCTTTTTACCTTTTGACTCCTTTCAGCAATTTCTCTAACTTCTCCCCACCCCTGCCACCTCTGGCACCACCAATCTGTTCTGTGAACTTGGGTTTATATGTGTGTGTGTGTGTGTATACACATATGTATATAATATATATTATATATAATTTTTATATTTGCTATATGAACTTCCCTGATAGCTCAGTTGGTAAAGAATCTGCCTGCACTGTGGGAGACCTGGGTTCAATCCCTGGGTTGGGAATATCCTCTGGAGAAGGAAGTAGCTACACACTCTAGTATTCTGGTCTGGAGAATTACATGGACTGTGTAGTCCATGGGGTCTCAAAGAGTCGGACACAACTGAGCTATTTTCAATGTGTTAAGTTTTCTTGCCTGGGAAATCCGATGGACAAAGGAGCCTGGCAGGCTATACAGTCTATGGAGTTGCAGAGAGTCAAACAGGATTGAGCACACACACATGTATATATATATACACTTATATATGTGTTTGAATAGTTTTTAGATTCTGTGTGTAAAAGACATCATACGGTATTTGTCTTTGTCTGGCTTTCTTCACTTAGTATAGTGCCCTCAAGGTCCATCCATGTTGTCATAATGGCAAGATTCTATTCTTTTTATGACTGAATAATATTCCTTTATATGTATATGTGTCTGTGTGTATGTCTGTCTCAGTTTTTTATTCATTTGTCCAGTAATGGACACTTAAGTCGTTTTAGTATATTGGCTGTTGCAAACAATGCTGCAATTAATATTGGGGTACAAATATCTTTTCAAGTTAGTGTTTTCATTTTCTTCAGATAAATGCCCAGAAGTAGAATTACTAGGTCATATTGTAGTTCTGTTTTTACTTTTTTGAAGAACCTCTATACTATTTTCCATAGTTTCTGCACCAGTTTAACTTCCTTTCTTTTGGCCCCGCTGCATGGCTTAGAGGACCACCCAGGGAATTCCTGTCAGTTCAGTTCAGTCCCTCAGTAGTGTCTGACTCTTTGCAACCCCATGGGCTGCAGCACACCAGGCTTCCCTGTCCATCACCATCTCCTGGAGCTTGCCCAAACTCATGTCCATCAAGTCAGTGATGCCATCCAACCATCTCATCCTCTGTTGTCCCCTTCTCCTCCTGCTTTCAATCTTTACCAGCATCAGGGTCTTTACCAATGAGTCAGTTCTTTGCATCAGGTGGCCAAAGTATAGGAGTTTCAGCTTTAGCATCAGTCCTTCCAATGAATATTCGGGACTGATTTCCTTTAGGATGGACTCGTTTGATCTCCTTGCAGTCCAAGGGATTCTCAAGTCTTCTCCAACACCACAGATCTACAGCAACAATTCTTCGGTGCTCAGCTTTCTTCATAGTCCAACTCTCACATCCATACAGGACTACTGGAAAAACCACAGCTTTGACTAGACGTACCTATGTTGGCAAAGTAATACCTCTGCTTTTTAAAATGCTGGCTAGGTTGGTCATACCTTTTCTTCCAAGGATCAGGCGTCTTTTAATTTCACGGTTGCAGTCACCATCTGCAGTGATTTTGGAACCCAATAAAATTAAGTCTGTCATTGTTTGCACTGTTTCCCCATCTATTTGCCATAAAGTGATGGGACCGATGCCAGGATCTTAGATTTTTGAATGTTGAGTTTTAAGCCAACTTTTTCACTCTTCTCTTTCACTTTCATCAAGAGGCTGTTCAGTTCCTCTTGACTTTCTGCCATAAGAGTGGTGTCATCTGCATATCTCCCAACAATCTTGATTCCAGTTTGTGCTTCATCCAGCCTGGCATTGCTCATGATATAAAATAAAGTAAAATAAGCAGGGTAGCAATATACAGCCTTGACGTACTGCTTTCCCAGTTTGGTACCAGTCTGTTGTTCCATGTCTGGTTCTAACTGTTGCTACTTGACCTGTATACAGATGTCTCAGGAGGCCGATAAGGTGGTCTGGTATTCCCATCTCTTGAAGAATTTTCCATAGTTTGTTGTGATCTACACAGTCAAAGGCATTGATGTAGTCAATAAAGCAGAAGTAGATGTTTTTCTGGAATTCACTTGCTTTTTGTATGATCCAGCAGATGTTGGCAATTTGATCTCTGGCTCCTCTGACTTTTCTAAAACCAGCTTGAACATCTGGAAGTTCTCAGTTCACATACCTGGTTCACAAGCCAGGTTGAAGCCTGGCTTGGAGAATTTTGAGCATTACTTTGATAGCATGTGAGATGAGTGCAATTGTGCAGTAGTTTGAGCATTCTTTGGCATTGCCTTTCTTTGGGATTGGAATGAAAACTGACTTTTCCAGTCCTGTGGCCATTGCTTTGTTTTTCAAATTTGTTGGCATGTTGAGTGCAGCACTTTCACAGCATCATCTTTAAGGAATTGAAATAGTGCAACTGGAATTCCATCACCTCCACTAGCTTTATTCGTAGTGATGCTTCCTAAGGCCCACTTGACTTCGTATTCCAGGATGTCTGACTCTAGGTGAGTGATCACACCATCGTGATTATCTGGATTGTGAAGGTCTCTTTTGTATAGTTCTGTGTATTCTTGCCACCTCTTCTTAATATCTTCTGCTTCTCTTAGGTACATACCATTTTTGTCCTTTATTGAGCCCATCTTTGCATGAAATGTTTCCTTGGTATCTCTGATTTTCTTGGAGAGATCTCTAGTCTTTCCCTTTCTATTGTTTTCCTCTGTTTCTTTTTGTTGATTACTGAGCAAGGCTTTCTTATCTCTCCTTGCTATTCTTTGGAACTCTGCATTCAAAATGGTATATCTTTCCTTTTAACCTTTGCCTTTAGCTTCTTGAGGGTTCTCTTTTCTTTATATTCTTGCCAATGCTTGTTATTTTTGTTCTTTTTGATGTTAGCCATTCTGACAAGTGTAAAGTAATATCTCATTGTCGTTTTGATTTGTATTTCCCTGATGATTAATGATGTTGATCATCTTTTCATGCACCTGTTGACTATCGGTATGTCTTTGGAAAAATGTCAGTTTAGATCTTCTCCCCATTTTTAAATTGGATTTTTTTTTTTTGCTATTGTAAGAGTTCTTTGTATATTTTAGATATTTACCACTTGTCAGATATATGATTTGCAGATATTTTTTTGCATTCAGTAACTTGCCTTTTAT
This sequence comes from Cervus canadensis, assembly GCF_019320065.1. Lineage (NCBI taxonomy): Eukaryota > Metazoa > Chordata > Mammalia > Artiodactyla > Cervidae > Cervus > Cervus canadensis. The sequence goes on along the minus strand of NC_057406.1, from coordinate 39,936,261 downwards.
TTTGTTGATGGTTTTCTTTCCTGTGCAGAAGCTTTTTAGTATGATATAGTCCCACTAATTTATTTCTGATGCTATTGCTTTTGGTATTAGATTTAAAAAAATCATTGCCAAGACCTATGTCAAGGAGCTTACTGCCTGTATTTTCTTTTGGGATTTTAATGGTTTCAGATCTAATGCTCAGATCTTTAATCCACTTGATTAAATCCATGAATGGTGAATTTAATCCATTTATGGTGTGAGATAGTGGTTGAATTTCGTTTGTTTGCATGTGGCTGTTCAGTTTTCCCAACATGGTTAGCTGAAGAGATTGTCCTTTCCCTATTGTATTCTTGGCTTCTTTGTTGTAAATTAATTGACCATTTATATTTGGGTTTGTTTCTACATGCTCTCTTCTATTCAATTGATCTGTGTGTCTATTTTTATGCCAGTCACATCTCTTTTAATTGCTATAGCTTTGTGATATAGTTTGAAATCAGAGAGTGTGATGCCTCTAGCTTTGTTGTTCTTTCTCAGGATTGCTTTTACTATTTGGATTTTTTGTGTGTGTGGTTCCTTATAAATTTTGTGATTTTTTTGTTCTGTTTCTTTGGAAAATGTCATTGGAGTTTTGATAGCGATTGCAATGAATTTGTAGATTGTGTTAGATAGTTATCATATTTTAACAGTCTTGATTCTTCCAATCCATGAGCATGGAATATATTTCCATGTATTTGTGTCATTTTCAATTTAAAAAAAAAATCTTCAATATACAGATCTTTGATCTACAGACATTTTCAATATACAGATTCATTTGTGTCATCAATTTTTTTTATTAATGTCTTTGATATATACAGAAAATTTTGATATATAGGTCTTTTTCTTCCTTGGTTAAATTTATTCTAGATATTTATTCTTTTTGATGCAATTGTAAAGGGGATTGAATTGCAACAGTTTTTTTGTATATTGATTTCATGTCCTACAACCTTACTGGATTTGTTTATTAGTTCTAATAGAATTTTGATGGCTTCATCAGGGTGTTCTATACATACCCACTTCTTTTTTAAGAAGAAACCTTGCCACTATTTAGGGATGTCTTTAGTGGTCATATATGACATTCTTCTGTTAGCTCCCTGTTCTACGTGGGAAGAAAACTCTTGTATATATTTTAAAGGAGATTCGCAGTTTTTATGCATACCAACTGCTGAGATTTTACCTACTTGAATGATAGATTAAAATTTTTAACAGAGTGAGGTCAGTCTTTTCGTTTTTGTAGGTTAGCATTATGACAGTGGTGTTAATTAAAAAACGGGGGCTGTTTGTGTCACAAATTTTTATGATATGGATTTTAATGTTTATATGATCTTACTTTGGTTTCTCTTTTAGCTTTGGCTCCTTTGTCTGCTCTGGTCTTGCAAGATGAAGAGACATAATGACTTTTTTGGGGTCAGTGCTTCCAGAAACCTGGCTGGCTTTATTGGTCAATAGGACCCATTTGCCACCTTTTTAAACAAAGGACTTGAAGGCCTTGCAGGCTGCCCATCTGTCCTTGGAAGTTTTGTATAGCTAACGTGTAGAAAGAAGTTTTACTTAGAGGCAGAAGGAAGCCTTTTCTATATAAGTATTTAGAATTTATGAAAAAAGTTTCTAGGTAAATACATAAAAATGACTTTCAGTTTTGTTCTATATTCCAAGTCACCTGATTTTGTTTTCATGTGTTAGAAAGAGATAAGTTGAACAGAACTGAAGGTCTTGTCACTGAAGGAATTAAATTATTGCACAGCAGTCTTTTTAGAGTAGAAAGGACTTAGTTGCTTTTATGTGTTATTTTCATTCATTTTATTACTCATGTAAAATTGCCATCATTATGTGCAAGCCGTTTATTTCTTTAAGTTTGTCCTTTAGGGAGTAATTCTGTACTGTAAGATGTGTGCATTCTTTACCTGTGTATACTTAATTTGCCATTTTTATTTTCCAGGTAGACTTTTGGGCACTAATGAGGTGGAGCTGGCCACATGTATTAACATCATTTCTAAGCTCATCTTTCTGTCCTCCAGACTTGAAGCTAGTTGAGGGAAACAGTTTAGCATAGCAGTTGACTATATGTGTTCTGGAGTTTGAAGTGTCTGAGATTAAACCCCAACTCTGACTCTTGCTAGTTTTGCTTCTTAAATTTTCTAAGCTTTCATCTATAAAACAAAGAAGTTTAACTCATAAAGTTGTTAGATTAATAAATGAGATAATATGCACTGTCTGGGATACATAGGAAACAATAAATATAATCTATTGTTTACTTTTGTAATCCCTCAGCATCTAATACAGTGCCAGAATGCATAATCATTGTCAGTATAATTGTTAAGTATGCTTAAAAGCAAATGCTTATGATTTGATATTTGTATCTTATTTTGACTGTAGTCACTACACTCAAGGTCATATCAGCTCCTATCACAGACCTGACAAATATTAGGTACCCAAGATGTGTTTGAATAAATTGTTGATTTTTTCCCTTATCCTTGAAATGGCAAGTTTTTCTGTTTGTCACTTTATGTTATTCTAAATAGAATGGAGCTTTTGGTGTCCTTTTTGAAGACTGAAACTATAAATTCAGGATGTTAGATGCTGTCTAAGATTTCAGAATGGTGATGAGTCTTGGTTTTGTTTTGTTTTTTGTTTCTAAAGCTGATCATCTCAGCTTTAGGTTTTCAGGTAAAACAAACTGTTACAGGTATATACTTCTAGCAGAAATTATTAATTTATTTGCATTTACCTGGCATTGAGATGTATTTCCTTATTTCTCTTTTGCCATGTTTGGGTAAGGAAATGCTTGCTAAGCTTTAAATTATATTTGATTTGCTTTTTTTTTCCCCATGAAACTCTTACATTAGTGCGTACCAGGTATATATACATATATATATATACACACACTCATATACATACACACATATATATATATACACATATATATCACATGACTCAGAGCCTCTGAGTGTGGATCTTTCTTGGTAACAGAACTCCTCCTTTCTTTGTCCTTTGCACAGAGTTCTTCTTTTCAAGTCTCTAAGCATGACTGGAGTCTTGACAAAAGGTTCCAGCTCATCTCTTATTCCATTTTCTCATGGGAATATACTCCTAGTTCTAGTACTATCTTCCACAGTCTTTGCAAGGTGAAGTGAGTTCACTGAGGGTGAATTTCTTCCTCCCTTCTCCTTTCTTTGCTTCCTTCCCACAATATTAAGCATACTGGCCAGGGTAGGCCTCACTGAGAAGTGATCTTTGAGCAGAGACCTTAAGGAAGTAAGGAAGTTAACCAAGTGAATGTTTGGGATAAGTGTCTTCCAGGTAAGAATTTTTATTCCATTTTACTTATGTTAAAGTTAGATTTATTGAGGTTTATTTCCACAAAGTAAAATTAAACCATTTTAGCTCATGGTGTGCATTTTAACAAGCTCATACAGTTGCGTAAACACCACTGTAATCAAGACACAGAGCAGTTCCAACATTCCCCCCAACCCCTCAGCACCTGGCAGTCACTGATCTGTTTTCTGTCACTATAGTTTTGGCTCTTCTAGAATATCAGGTAATGTATGGCTGCATCAGTTTATTCCCTTTTCTTGCAGAGTAGTATTCCATTGTGTGAATGCAACATAGGTTGTTTATCCATTCACCCATTTAAGAACATTTTGCTTATTTATGGATTTTGGCAATTACAAAAAAAAACCACTACGAACATTCTTGTACAAGTTTTTGTGCAAACATAAGCTTTGTCAACCAAAATTTTGACAGATAATTTCTGTATTTACAGAAGATAGAAAAGGAAAAGGAGAGGGAGAAAAAAAAACATTGAAGTCTGAGATGACCATTCCAAGGAGCTTCTCTTCACAGGGTGTTTCATAGTAGGAATTAAAAGAGTTTTTAAGGATGGATAGAAAATCTGATGATGTTTGAGGGCCTTTCCAAAGGAGGAGGGAAATTCTTAACAAAACTGGAAATTGGGAGTAAGAAAAGCAAATAAATTGGATTCAAGATGAAAAGAGAGAACAAGAAAAGCACGGACTCTCGGTGTGGTTCTGGTGGTTGTCTGTGTCTCCAAGGAACCTTAAGGATCCTGAAGGAATGAACAGGAAGAAGGATAATGGGAGAGGAGAACAGAAGGGTCACTATACAGTCCATGGAGTTCTCCAGGCCAGAATACTGGAGTGGGTAACCTTTCCCTTCTCCAGGGAATCTTTCCAACCCAGGGATCGAACCCAGGTCTCCCGCATTGCAGGTGCATTCTTTACCAGCTGAGCCACAAAGGAAGCCCCAGAAGGGTCACTATGAGGTCAGATCCTGAAAGGCCTTATATCACTGAAAGGACTTTGGCTTTTAACTCTGAGAGATGAAGAGCCATGGCAGGGTTTGAACAGAAGAGAGACCTCTGGCTAAGTTTTAAAAAGATCATTCTGGCAGCTGTTTCAAGACTGAACTGTAAGGGTACAAGAGTGGAAGCAGGAAGATCTGTTAGGAATCCTGTAGTAATCTAGGTAAGAGATGGTGGTAGCTCAGAATACATGGTGAGATATGATTAGTTTTTAGATATATTTGGAAGATTGAAGCAATAGGATTTCATTACCAAATTTTGGGATGTGACAGAAGGGTAGGAATCAAGAACAACTCCAAAGGTTTGAACTTCAGCAACCTGAAAAATGGAATTGCTGTCAGCTTAAATGGGGGAATACTGTGGGTTACAAAGGTTGGAGGGGTGGCAGTGCAGATCAGGACATGGACATGCTGAGTTTGAAATGCTTATTAGATATCTTGGTCAAGTATGTTGTTAAGTGTATGAGTTTGAAGTTAGAAAAGACTGAGCTGAAATTAAAATATAATTATGCATGTATTTAAATCCTTGAGACTGGATAACACTACCTAGAGAGAATTATAGTTAGAGAAGAGGAAAAGAGCCAAAGATTGCTCATGGACACGCTAACATTAATACTGTATCAATAAGCAAATATAAAACATTTTAGGGAAAAATTATGAGTATTTTTTAAAGAATAGGATAATAAAGGATGGTGGCTGTACTCAGAGACTGAACTGTAGGGGTTCTTTTTTCTTCCTGCTCTTCCTTTGTTTACAAAATTCTTAAAAAATTTTCCTTTGGTAGTAAGCTGAAGGTCAGAGTGAACCTACTCAGTTCAGTTCAGTCGCTCAGTCATGTCTGACTCTTTGCAGCCCTATGGACTGCAGTATGCCACGCTTCCCTGTCCATCGCCAACTCCTGGAGCTTGCTCAAACTCATGTCCATCGAATCAGTGATGCCATCCAACCACTTCACCCTCTGTCATCCCCTTCTTCTGCCTTCAGTCTCTCCCAGCATCAGGATCTTTTCCAGTGAGTCAGTTCTTTGCGTCAGGTGGCCGAAGTATTGGAGCTTCAGCTTCAGCATCAGTCCATCCAATGAATATTCCAGCCTAATTTCCTTTAGGATTGACTTGTTTGATCTTGCAGTCCAAGGGATTCTCAAGAGTCTTCTCTAACATCACATTTCAAAAATATCAATTCTTTGGTGCTCAGCTTTCTTTATGGTCCAACTCTCACATCCATACATGACTGCTGGAAAAACCATAGCGTTTACTAGTCGGACCTTTGTTGGCAAAGTAATGTCTCTGCTTTTGAATATGCTGTCTAGGTTTGTCAGAGCTTTTCTTCCAAGGAGTAAGCGTCTTTTAATTTCATGGCTGCAGTCACCATCTGCAGTGATTCTGGAACCCAAGAAAATAAAGTCTGTCATTGTTTCCATTGTTTCCCCATCTATTTGCCGTAAAGTGATGGGACCGGATGTCAGGATCTTAGTTTTTTGAATGTTGAGTTTTAAGTCAACTTTTTCACTCTCCTCTTTCACTTTCGTCAAGAGGCTCTTTATTTCTTCTTCTCTTTCTGCCATAAGGGTGGTGTCATCTGCATATCTAAGGTTGTTGGTATTTCTCCCTGCAGTCTTGATTTCAACTTGTGCTTCCAGACCAGCATTTCACATGATGTACTCTCCATATAAGTTAAATAAGCAGGGTGACAATATACAGCCTTGACATACTCCTTTCCCAATTTTGAAGCAGTCCTTTGTTCCATGTCCAGTTCTAACAGTTGCTTCTTGGCCTGCATACAGATATCTCAGGAGGCAGGTAAGGTGGTCTGGTATTCCCCTCTTTCAGAATTTTCCATAGTTTGTTGTGACCCACACAGTCAAAGGCTTAGGCATAGTCAATAAAGCAGAAGTAGATGTTTTTCTGGAACTCTCTTGCTTTTTTGATGATCCAGCGGATGTTGG